>NC_083436.1:1189706-1438264 GCF_020745735.1 Hemiscyllium ocellatum | reverse complement strand
ATCCAGTTTCTATTTCAAGGGTCTGTCTTAAGTCTTTAACTTCTATAACTTTTACCACTGTCAGGGATATAAGGTTCTTGTTTTTTTTTGCGTTCCCTTTACTACCATTATTTTAAAGCAGCAGTCAAAAAAACACTTCTCAGGGTACCTCCCAGTCACTGCACCTCTACATATTTTCAGGGGGACCTAAGGGGCTTCCATTAAGATCATAAAGTTGTTGCTGAGAGGTCGACTCCCATTTTCATGGGGAGGAAGAAAGCGAGCAGGAAAGGATTCTTCAGAGGAGGTATTTTTAACAGTGAGGTATATCGGGTTGCTTTTCTCATCAGTACATTCCGGGGACGGGCGGAAGGAATCTCTATGAATAGTGATGCCAGGAGGCGATCCTTGTACACCAAATGGCTTCTGCATCTGGATCTGGAGACTGATTGTAAAGGAACTACATTCTCTCTGATCTTTTACATCTCCACAATCTACTCGGCTGCTAATATCACTCTTTATTACCTGTGGGTATTCAGATTCAGGAATTTTTAATAGTTTCGAACATGCCACCCCTATTTCGTAAAGCCTTACCACCAAGTGGATGAAGTTGGTCACTCTTTTCAAGATACCTATTTGATAATAATTTCCCCGTACTCACCCACCCCTTTCTCTCACGTCTGGGAAAGGTGAACCCACACAGCACTTACAATTAATGGCAGCAGTTTTAAAAGTCTCTTATTTCAGTTCATGTCTTTCTGCTCAGCTTGATTTTCAGAGGGTCCTCTGCAGGATTAACTTGCCACTCCGCCGAGGAAGAATGAACGTCTATTGGACCCTTCGCACGAGTCAGATGGCTCCACCCTTTTTCAGCAGTTCAAATGGCTGTTTCAGTAGTCAGGAGGGTTAGTGACGGTCTCTCCCAGCCTGGTGCAGTTTGGTATCTTTCAGGACCCATTCACCCGGCTGTATTCGATGTATGGAAAACTCAAGTGGAGGTGTCTGGGTCAACAGAACCTTCTTCCTAAGGACAGACAAAAAAAATCCCGCATGCCACAATATAATTCTGTAAAAAAACTTATCATTGAACTCTACAGTTGGTAATTCCCCTCTTGCTTCTAGAGTGTTCCCCTTCTGATGTCCAGGTACATGGATAATAGCTATTTCCTGGAGTAATTCCAAACTTTTCAACATTTGTCCGATCAACTCTTCGTGTTATAATTCCTTTCCCCGGGTATTGATTAGATCATATTCTTGCCATATTTTACCGAAGGTATAGCCCACCCCATAGGCATACTTAGAGTCAGTGTAAGTTGTCCCGTCCCGATTTTCTAATCGCTTTAAGGCCTGGGTTCAGGCATATAATTCGCAAGTTTGGGCTGACCACGTATTAGGTCACCATTCAGCCTCAAAAGTGCGGTTTTCACTACCTTCCACTACTGCATGCCTTCTTACTTGTACTACTCTTGACGACCCGTCTATAAACAGCCTACCTCCTTCATGTAGGAGACTATCCTTTAAGTCTGTTCGTGTTCTGGTCTGATACTCGATAATATCTAAACAGTCATGTTCTATTTCATACTTGTCTCAGGGTTCTCTCTTCCACATGAAAGTGTCTGAGTTCAAACAAGCGTCTGTTGTTAACACCAGTCCATCTCTCTCCATAAGGATAGCTTCATATTTTAGAATTCTTGAGTCCGTCAACCATCTTCCTGCCTTTTGATTTAACACTGTTCTGACTTGATGGGGAGCGCTAACAACTAGTGCTCCTCCGAAAATTAGTTTGTGGCTCTCCTCTACTAGAATGACAGTGGCCACGACCGCCTGTATGCACTCAAGCCAAACCTCTCGAGACAGGGTCTAAAAGTTTGTACAGGAAGGCTATGGGTTGTTTCCTTCGTCCTGTTTTCTGGATTAGCACTCCGACTGCTGCTCCATTATTTACTATCACAAAAAGATGGAAGGGTTTCTCAAGAGAAGGGAGGGGTAACCCGGGAGCTTGCATCAAGCTGCGTTTTAATTCCTGTAATTCCTCCTTTTCTTTTCCTGTCCATTGTAGTTTGTCATGTTCAGATTCTGTCAATTTGTAATATAACACCTTCATTTTCTGGGTGTACGCTTCTATACATAATCTACAATAGCCCACTAGCCGCAAGAACTTCCGTAACTCTCTTTTCATGATCGGTCAGGGTAGTTCTGTTATTCCTTTAATCCTTTCGGGATTAATGCGCCTAGTGCCTTCACTGATGAGGTGTCCTTAAGTATTTCACCACTCTTTTTCTACATATTTTAACTTATTCTTGGACACCTTTAGACCCTGTTTCCCTAAAAAATCTAACAGTCTGTTGGTAGCCTCGCTCACCTCATTTCTCTTCAGTCCAGATGCAAGTCGATCATTCACATATTGTAACAGTACCGCCCCCTTGGGCATTGTAAATTATTCACGGACTTGCTCCAGTACTTGTCCAAATAAATTAGGGGATTCCGTGAATCCCTGGGGAAGTACCATCCAGCAGAACTGCTGTTTTCAACCCGTGTATGGATCCTCCCATTCGAAAGCAAACATGTCACGGCTTTCTGTGGTTAGAGGACAACCCAGAATGCATCTTTGAAATCTATCACACTAAACCAGCGATAGTCACACCGTATTTTATCTAACAAAGTACATGTATTGGGTACCACAGAGTGTCATGTTTGAACCAACTGATTTACTGCTCGAAGATCGTGCACCAGTCGATAGGTTCGGTTTGGTTTGCGGACAGGCAACATCGGAGTATTAAAAGGTGACATGCACGGTTCCAATAACCCAGTTTTTATCAACGATTCTATAATTGGTCGTAGACCTCTGTGGCCGTTTAGGGATATCGGGTATTGTTTTACATGAACAATCTGATTTTCTTCTTTCAGCGTAATCCTTATCGGATCAATATTAAACCGACCTGGATTACCATCTTTTTCCCATACATTAGGATGGATTTGTTTTTCATCACTCGGTGTTAACATGGCCATTTTTACAGTCACATTACGATTTTCTACCTCTATTTTTAGGCCTAATTTAATAATCAAAACACGACCCAGTAAATTGGTCCCGTGGTCAGGGATATATAAGAAGTGTCCTGTTATTTCTTCACTACTTTCCGCAATTAAAGTTGGCTCAAAAATGGTTACTAAAATGCTTAATCATTTTTACTCCAAAAACCCTGATTCTTTCGTTCATTAATTTAACGCCAGTAGGTCTAAAACTTAGGGATGACTGAGCCACTCTGGTATCTACCAAAAATACTGTCTCCTCCCCTTTCCGTCCCACCTTTAGATTTACCAAGGGTTCCTGGTGGGTCTCAGAGGGAAGGAACCCCTGACTCCTCTAATCTTCATCTAAGGTCATGAGGGAAACGGCTTCCCTTTCTCGTGCTAATTCCAGGCATTCCCGTTTAAAATGCCTTACTTTCCTGTAATGGTAACACCCTGCCTGTTGCCTCCTTTATCGCGTATCTGACCCTTGTTTTTCGTGTCCTCCCCTACCTTTCTTGTTATCCCTTGATCCCATTCTTCTTTTTGTTATTTCTTCTACTGCAGCCACCATTATTTTGGATTTCTGTTTCTGCCTCTCGTCTTCCCTTTTCACATACACTTTCTGTGCCTCACGTAATAATTCTTTCATCTGTCTTTCACTCCATCCATCTAATTTCTGTAATTTCTTTTGTATGTCCGGCCATGATTTAGTTACGAACTGGACCTTAAGAGTCCCTGTGCTACCGGATTATCAGGATCCATTCCCGAATACTTCCTTGTGGCCTCTTTGAGCCTTTGAAGAAATGCAGAAAGGGTTTCATCCTTCTCTTGTCGTACTTCAAAGGCCTTAACAACGTTTTGTCATCTAGGTACTGCCTCTTTCATTCCTAATATTACAATTTCTCTGAGATCTCGGATTAATTCCTATCGTCTCTGTCATTATTTTTCCTTTGTGGGTCAACATGTGAGAATTTATGTTAACTTCTTCATTTCCTTTCTAAAGACCCTAACTTCAGGGAGTACTAGTTCAGGGAGTATTTACATATCCGATTGTACCTTCCCCAATCGGAACCTCTCTTCAGGGACATAATTTTACATTTTCCATTATCTCTGCCCCTCCTTTACGTGTGGTGGCTCGAGTGATTCCTAGGTTCTACATTTTTAGCTCAGAGTCCGTTCCCCTTTCTATGCCTCGACTCGGTTCTACTTTGGGAGCTGTAGGCTCGTTCTGGGGAGTAGTATATGGCGGCGGCAAACACGTTAAGGGATCACATTGTGGCTTCCTTTTTTCATTCTTTTTCTTTTGTTCTTTCCCTGATTCCTCCGTATTCATTGGACATAATTTTATTCCTGCGCTCCCTATCCAACAAGCCGCCTAATCGGACTCTTGTTGACTGTTGGTCCTTTTCGATTGACATATATATTAAACTCTTGACACAGTCAATCCTCATTGGTCCCATACTTGGTCCAAAAAAATACCAGGCGCCTTAATACGTTCTCTAGTCCAAATGGTATCTGCAAATGTGTTGCTGGTCAAAGCACAGCAGGTTAGGCAGCATCTCAGGAATAGAGAATTCGACGTTTCGAGCATAAGCCCTGATGAAGGGCTTATGCTCGAAACGTCGAATTCTCTATTCCTGAGATGCTGCCTAACCTGCTGTGCTTTGACCAGCAACACATTTGCAGCTGTGATCTCCAGCATCTGCAGACCTCATTTTTTACTCGAAGATTTTAACCTACTGCGAATCCTCTTACAAGGATGCCTTCCTTGAAGAAGCTCTCTTCCTCCCTCTACAAGATTCCTGATGAAGGGCTTATGCTCGAAACGTCGAATTCTCTATTCCTGAGATGCTGCCTAACCTGCTGTGCTTTGACCAGCAACACATTTGCAGCTCTAGTCCAAATGGAACAACAATATTTTATCTTTGTAGTCTTATCTCTCTCCAGCGTCCGGGAGTGATGTTCCCAATTACCCAAAATTATCCCCAAAGACTGTCCAAATATTCCCCTTTAACATTATTTACAGATGATTGCTACACAGGCAATTCCCCGTGCCTCCCATTATTGCAAACGTAATTAATCTTAACGAGGTCCTGTGTCACCTTCTTCCACACCCCTGTCAGGGTCCTGACTAGACACCATACTCATCCGATTAACCTGACCAATTATATGCTTTTTGACACTTTAACTTTTCACATTCAATCACCAACAAACAAATATGCATTCAAACCGGATCACGAAGGGTTAAAGTTTCTACTAGCTCAAGGCTTGTGCGTAGATTTGTAGCTCGGGTGCTCGTTGTTGTGTTTCTGTTCGCCGAGCTGTAAGTTTTTGTTGCAAACGTTTCGTCCCCTGGCTAGGAGACATCATCAGTGCTCTGGAGCCTCCTGCGAAGCGCTTCTTTGATATTTCTTCCGGTATTTATAGTGGTCTGTCCTTGCCACTTCCGGGTGTCAGTTTCAGCTGTCCACTATAGTGGTTGGTATATTGGGTCCAGGTCGATGTGTTTGTTGATGGAGTTTGTGGATGAATGCCATGCCTCTAGGAATTCCCTGGCTGTTCTCTGTCTGGCTTGCCCTATGATAGTAGTGTTTTCCCAGTCGAATTCATGTTGCTTGTTGTCTGAGTGTGTGGCTACTAGGGATAGCTGGTCGTGTTGTTTCGTGGCTAGTTGATGTTCATGTATGCGGATTGTTAGCTGTCTTCCTGTTTGTCCTATATAGTGTTTTGTGCAGTCCTTGCATGGTATTTTGTAAACTACATTAGTTTTTCTCATGTTGGGTATCGGGTCCTTTGTTCTAGTGTGTTGTTGTCTGAGCGTGGCTGTTGGTTTGTGTGCCGTTGTGAGTCCTAAGGGTCGCAGTCGTCTGGCTGTCAGTTCTGAAACGCTCCTGATGTATGGTAGTGTGGCTAATCCTTTTGGTTGTGGCATGTCCTCGTTCCGTGGTCTGTCTCTTAGGCATCTGTTGATAAAGTTGCGCGGGTATCCGATTTTGGCGAATACCTTTTATAGGTGTTCCTCTTCCTCTTTTTGCAGATCTGGTGTACTTCAGTGTGTTGTGGCCCTTTTGAATAGTGTCCTGATTGCAGCTTCGTTTGTGTGTGTTGGGGTTGTTACTTTCATAGTTTAGGACTTGGTCTGTGTGTGTTGTTTTCCTGTGAACACTTGTGGTGAATTCTCCGTTCGGTGTTCTCTGTACTATCACGTCTAGGAATGGGAGTTGGCTATCCTTTTCTTCTTCTCTCATGAATCGGATTCCTGTGATTGTGGCGTTGATGATCCGGTGTGTTTTTTCTATTTCCGTGTTTTTGATGATTACAAACGTGTCAACGACATATCTGACCCAGAGTTTGGGTTGAATTTGTGGGTAGGGCTGTTTGTTCTAACCTTTGCATAACTGCCTCTGCTATGAGTCCCGAGATTGGTGAACCCATGGGTGTTCCGTTGATTTGTTCGTATATCTGGTTTTTGAATGTAAAGTGTGTAGTGAGGCACAAGTCCAGTAGTTTAAGTATGCCGTCTTTGTTGCTAGGTTCCGCCTCCTGTTTTCTGTTCTGTATGTCCAGTAGGTTGGCTATTGTTTCTCTGGCTAGGGTTTTGTCAATCGAAGTGAACAGTGCCGTTACGTCGAATGAGATCATGGTTTCTACTAGCTGTACAGCTCTTCTCGCTCTCTGTCTCTCTCCCTCTCTGTCTGTCTCTCTCTCTCTCTCTCTCACACACACACACACACACACACACACACACACACACACACACACACAACAAGTCTTCTGACATTTTATTATTTTTCTCGACGTCTGGCCATAAGTTAATTACAAACTGCACCCTCAGCAGCACTTCAGCTACTAGCCCTTCTGACACGGGCCATCTTCCATTGACATATGTTTTAATTTAGATCTCGCCAATTCCCCCGTACTTCTCGTACGTTTCCCGACCACTTAATTTTGTCCCGACCACCAAGACAATACTTAAATATTACTTTTCTTATCTTGGTCTGTGCAGAGAATTACCTGTTCACAGCCGGCTCCTAACCTGCGCAACAATCCTCTGCAGCTCTTAATGGTCACTGCAAAACCACTGCAGCTCTTTATGGTCACTGTAAAACCAGTGCAGCTCTTTATGGTCATTGTAAAGCCACCGCAGCTCTTTATGGTCACGGCAAAACCACTTCAGCTCTTTATGATAATGGCAAAACCACTTCACCACTTTATGTTCAATGTAAAACCCCTCCTTGTTTCCAGGGTCACCCAGTCCGGATCGTACTCACCCAAACCGCAAATGGCAAACAAAGTAGTCGGAGATCGCCGAAATCGGCGAGGTGCACCTCCCTCATCGTCCCAAGAGTGTCGAGCGGTCGGGGGTTTGGATCCCGGACGAGCCCCCAAAATGTTAGAAACTAAACGCACTTATAAATCAGCTGGAGACAAAGCCATGGAAACAAGGACAATTTATTACAAGCTTGCAAGTCCGGACACGCGGCTAGCCTAACGGACAGTGCCCGAATGTCAATTATACGATCATTTTTTGGACAGTTTGTGTGTTGCAGGCTTACGCCTCCCTTTGCCAATTGGTCCGATCACAAATCACTTGTTTTTCAATTCCCTTATCTCTGTACCAAGCCGCCCGTGTCCTTAGATATCTGTCTTCTTTGTCTTGTTACTATAAGCTTTATTGGGAAAATACCATTACTTTCTGCTACCGCATTCCATAGTTATTTTCTAGCTTAAAAATATTTTCTTTAAAACTACTTTTTTAAAAGACTCCCTATATTCATTAAAGTCTTAGCCTTAAGTATACAGCACTCTACAAGAATTCCATGACCGTTTGTATAATGTCTCACCCCTCCCCCATCTACAGAAATTACACTCCACTAGCACTTATAACAATTACATTTCTATACTGCCTGCACAGAAAACTGCATTTCTTATTTCCCACAAACATCAATTGCAGATATGGAAACTGTGACACTTCCAAGGCTGAAGAGATTCCATTATTGAATACAGCGATCACAAAGAAAATTTTAGTCCAATGTGTGACTTAATCAAGTTTCATCTAGAACAAAACAATGTGAAAGAAAATTAGTACCACTTCCTGGAAGTTCTCTGGAGGGGCTTCAGTCTGAGTACATTCCACAGCAATGCAATAAACACTAGCCTAAGGCAGTCACATTCGCAAAGTTGCTTTAATATGTCTATAATGTTTGCATTTTTCTGAGATTTTAGAGATTTTATTTGCTTAAAAAAAGTTTTATCAATCCAAAACCTTCAAAAATGCTCAGTGGAAAATTGCTTGCCCATTCAATATTCAGATTTCAATTTGTAGTCGAATACTTAGATAACTAAATTCTGAAGAAAGGATAAATATATTGAACGATTAGGGTTCCTATCTCCTCTGCTCCCCTTATTCTGCCTGTGGTGTCTTTCAAATCCCCTATGAAAGTTTTCAAGTAAACAAAAACTACTGTTTTCCCTTGTCCCACTACCTTTGGAAGTTGATCCACTTAATAAACATAGATGATCAAAGAACATAATACTGAATCCATAAGTATCCAGCAATTTTATACCAGCCATCAGCCAATTGTGCATGCATGACCTAGCTTAAAATGTCATCTTTCATGATTAATTTCAGCTGCGTATACTGTGAAGAACCGGGAAATCTCATTTCTCCAGGGACAGTTGCAGAAAATAAGTTTGCTCCAGTTTGTGTGCAAATGATCCTTGATTCAGAATTCAAAGATGTGAAAGAAAATTGCTGGAGAGCTGTTGTTTAGATTCATCAGGGGCTTCCTCTTGAAAGCATGTGACAGCAGTGCAACAAGCACCTTTGCAGACCAGACCACAGCAATCGCACTAAATTTGCATTCCTAATGTTTGTTTTGTTCCTACAGATTGAAGCTCTTATTTAACTAGAACAACAGAAAACATCCAAATAAAACCTAAAAAACTGTGAATGCTATAAATCGGAAAGAAAAACAGAGTTGCTGGAAAAACCATTGTTTTAAAAAATCCAAATCTCTTCAATGAAATGTTTCCCCTTTGTCAGCCCGGTCCTGAATATTTTACCTCCCATTGACCTCTCTGGTCAAAACTGCAAGGAAAAATGTCTTCGCCCCGACATTCTCTGCCTCTCCCCCTACCTGTGCTCGGCTTTCTTGCAAACTAGTTCCTTAAATTTGACAAAATAATCACCAACTCATGCAGTCATTCTTCTGCAGTGTGAACAGTTAAAACAAAAACAGCTGCATAAGAGCTGCAACACTGAATCCTGATTTTTCAGCCATTCCAGCAGTGGTACATACTTGTAGATGGAGGCTAATTCTGATTTCAGTGACTAAACCTTTTCTTGTCTGATCAATTGTAGATCTGGTAAACTTGACAACCTAAACTGTGATGGAGATGGAAAACCGTGCCCTTCCAAATCTAAGGCGGTCACGAAAATTATGTTTGATATGATACATGACCATGATTTTGCTTCATTCAGAGTACAAGAAAGTGAAAGTAAATTGTTCGTCCGCTGGCAGTTAAGGTAAGATACCAAGGGACTCTTCATGAAAACACCACACAGCAGTGCAGAGAATACCATTCCTGACCATAGCAGTCACATACTGCCTTTCTATTATCTACATTATTATTCTTCGTGGGGCAGAGTTTTTTTTTCAAAACAGAGAGTTTTAGGAGAAGACATCAAGGAAGCTGGAATTCAAAATTGTTTTCAATTTTGGGCTACTTACCTCTGATCATTTTAGTCTCTTAAAATGGATATATTCAAGAAGTACGTATCCGATAACTCTCTCACCCTTATCACCAGCTATAGTGTTCATCAAACCTATGAAGGGGTTTGAAGAATAAAATCAGTATTGATTGCAGTATCCATCTGGATTGTCAGAAGTTTAACAAAAGCAGCTGAACTCAACCTGCACGACTGAATCCAGAGTCTTCAGCCATTCAAGCAGCTGGCACTCAATAGTAGCTGGAGGCAAATGGTAAATTAAGGACTTTTTTTTGAATGACCAGTTACAGGCATGGCAAGTTTGACAATCGAAACTGCAAGTGATATGGAAAATATAGTTCTCCTGAATTGGTTGCAATAACTAGAAAATGTGTTTGATCTTTTGTGTAATTCGTACTGCATTTGATATTATATTCGCAAAGTTAATTACCGGAGAACATGCAATTCCTGTGAAGTTATGTAGATATTTCCTTCTTCATCCAGGAACCATGTAGCAGGCCCTAGTTACCACAGTAAGCTTAACCCACAAAATACGTATTACATCCAGAAGTTGTAGATGGTGTTCTTTCTTACAAAAGACGTTTGCAGTAATAATTTTATGAATTCTGGTGAAGCACTGCAGATTGCACTGAGAGCTGGAGTATGACATGATCGTTGGCAGTGCCAAGGGTGGCATGTACTGACAGTGGCTAGAACATAGAACATTACAGCACAGTACAGACCCTTCAGCCCTCGATGTTGTGCCAACCTGTCACATTAATCTGAAACTCATCTAACCTACACTATTCCATGTATGTCCATATGCTTGTCCAATGACGACTTAAATGTATTTAAAGTTGGCGAATCTACACCCATTGCAGGCAAAGCATTCCATACCCTTACTACTCTCTGAGTAAAGAAACTACCTCTGAAATCTGTCATATATCCATCACCCCTCAATTTAAATCTCTGCCCCCTCGTGCTCCCCGTCACCATTCTTGGAAAAATTCTCTCCCTGTCCACCCTATCTAACCCTCTGTATATCTTATATGTCTCTATTAAGTCACCTCTCAACCTTCTTCTCTCTAATGAAAACAGACTCAGCCCCTCAGTATTTCCTCGTAAGACCTTCCCTGCATACCAGGCAACATCTTAGTCAATCTCCTCTGCACCCTTTCCAAAGCTTCCACATCCTTCTTATAATACGGTGACCAGAACTGTACACAATACTCCAAGTGCGGCCGCACCAGAGTTTTGTACAGCTGTAGCTTAACCTCTTGGTTCCAGAACTCTATCCCACTGTTAATAAAAGCTAAAACACTGTATGCCTTCTTAACAACCCTGTGAACCTGGGTTGCAACTTGCAAGGATCTGTGTACCTGGACACAGAGATGTCTCCGCTCATCTACACGACCAAGCATCTTACCATTAATCCAGTACTTTGCATTGCGGTTACTCTGACCAAAGTGAATCACCTCGCACTTGTCTGCATTAAACTCCATTTGCCACCTCTCAGCTCAGCTCTGCAGCTTATCTATGTCTTTCTGTAACCTATAACATCCTTCATCACTATCCACAACTCCGCCGACCTTAGTGTCGTCTGCAAATTTGCTAACCCACCCTTCTACACCCTCATCCAGGTCGTTTATAAAAATAATGAACAACAATGTACCCAACACCGACCCTTGTGGTAAACCACTGGTAACTGGACTCCAGGATTAACATTTCCCATCAACCACCACCCTCTATCTTCTTTCAGCAAGCCATTACTGATCGAAACAGCTATATCTCCCACAATCCCATTCTTCCCAATTTTATACAATAGCCTACTGTGGGGAACCTTATCGAACGCCTTGGTGAAATCCATATACACCACATCATCCGGTTTACTCTCATCTACCTGTTTGGTCACCTTTTCAAAGAACTCAATAAGTTTTGTGAGGCACGACCTACCCTTCACGAAATCGTGCTGACTATTCCTAATCAAATTATTGTTTTCTAGATGATTACAAATCCTATCTCTTATGACTTTTTCCAACAGTTTACCAACAACTGAAGTAAGGCTCACTGGTCTATAATTACCTGGGTTTTCTCTACTCCCCATCTTGAACAGGGGAATCACATGTGCTATCATCCAGTCTTCTGGCACTATTCCTGTAGACAATAACGATTTAAAGAAGATCAATGCCAAAGGCTCGGCAATCTCTTCCCTGGTTTCGCAGAGGATCCTAGGATAAATCCCATCCGGCCCAGGGGATTTATCTATTTTTGCACTCTGCAGGATTTCTAATACCTCTTCTTTGTGAACCTCAAACCCACCTAGTCTAGTAGCCTGTATCTCAGTATTCTCCTCGACAAAATTGTCGTTTTCTAGCGTGTATCCAGTCGAAAATATTCATTGAGTGCTTCCCCTATCTCCTCTGACTCCACACACAACTTCCCACTACTATCCTTGATTGGCCATAATCTTACTCTCGTCATTCTTTTATTCCTTAAATACCTATAGAAAGCCTTAGGGTTTACCAAGATCCTATCTGCCAACAACTTCTCATAACTCCTCCTGGCTCTTCTGAACTCTCTCTTATGGTCTTTCCTGGCTACCTTGTAACCCTCAAGCGCACTACCTGAGCCTTCACAGCTCATCCTAACACAAACCTTCTTCTTCCTCTTGACCAGAGATTCCACTTCCTTCGTAAACCACGGCTCCCGGTCTCTACAGCTTCCTCCCTGCCTGACAGGTACAGACTTATCTAGGACACACAAGAGTTTTTCCATGAATAAGCTCCACAGTTTTAATGTGCTTATCACCTGTAGTTTCCTTCCCCATCCTATGCCTCCTAAATCTTGCCTAATCGCATCATAATTGTCTTTCCCCAGCTGTAACACTTGCCCAGTGGTATACACCTATCTCTTTCTATCACTAAAGTAAACATAACAGAATTGTGATTGCTATCACCAAAGTGCTCACCTACTTCCAAGTCTAACGCCTGGCCAGGGTCATTAACTAGTACCAAATCTAATGTGGCTAATACAGAAGTTGCTGACTGGTTACAAACCATTACTGAATTGGCATGATTCCGAGAGCTGGCAACAACAACAGAGTGAAGGCAGAGCAATTACTTTCCCTTTGCTGCCATTGGTAATGGGTATTGCTGAGCCTATACTAAAGGGACTTTCAGGCCAAAGTCCACTGCGGGAGTTGAGGAGATCTCCTATTCACAACACAGACGGACACGAGTGGTGACTTCATTTGCCCACCACTGACAACATAATATAATGATGCAAAAGGTAGTTGGGCTTTGCTCCTGAACGCCCCTCCACTTGGCCTGACTCATGAGGATCTTGACAAATGCCAGTTGACTTGGGAAATGCAGCCTTGTATGTGGAGACAGTACCAAACGTCATCATTGGAGATATTGGAAAATTGGTTGCCTAGTTTCCATTTGGGCCTGGAGATCTTTAGCTGAGATATATCGAGACGTTGCAACAAGTATAAAGCATTGAAGAAATTCATTTGTTGCATCGGGTCTCCCTTTCTTTGCTACCACACTCCAGCCTCATTATCTTGTCTTGTAAATAGCCAATGAGGGTTTTGGGGTAATAAATCACCATCTACTGTAATTGTGTCTTGAACTAGTTTTACAAAACTGGCTGTCCATGGCTTGAAATACTTACTCATTTTTTCAGGTTTATAATGATGATTTTATTGTGGATGTAGATGTACGCTTAAAATGACTGAATAGCACTTTTCTGAATATTTGCAGATCACATAGTACAAGGCCGATGGAAAACTGTACACTCCAATATCTATCAAGAAAAAAGTAAGTTTGAAAAAAAATGTGATTAATGTTTTGCTTCATTCAGAGTACAAAAAATAGAAAGAAACTTACTTTCTAGGTACGTTTCAGGAAACATCACACAGCAGCGCAGGGAACACCACTCTAGGCAAGAGCATTTACATTACTGTCTCTCTGTTATCTGCATTAGAATTAGGGCTTCAGAATTTTGGTTCAAAAATATTGTATTAGGAGAGGACATCAAAGACTCCTCATTGTGAGTTTGCTTGCATTTTGTTATTGAAGTTTCTAAACTCTGAATATGAGTACATTCAATAACTTGCTATCCCATTTCTGTCTCGAATCGTTATCACCAGCAACAAAGGTTTTGAAGAACAAATTCACCATCTATTGTAGTCATCCATCTGGAGTGTGACCAGTTTCACTCAGACGGCTGACTGCAGGCTGCAGTCCTGAATCCAGAATCTTCAGTCTTTTCAACAGCTGGCACACAATTGTGGGATGGAGGCAAATGCTCATTTCAATAACTTCATTTATCTTTTATGATCAATTGCAGGCATAGTAAGTGTGACAATCCAAACTGCGACGGAAATGAAACCTATAGTCAGTCAGGAACGACTGAAGAAATTTAAGTGTCAATTTGATCCAAAGTGCAATTTAATTCCTGATTAAAATTGTATTTGAAAGAAAGGTTATTGCTGGAGAACCAGCAATTCTTGTGAAGTTATGTAGGTATTTCCTTCTGCTTACATGCGAGAACAATGTCAAATACCCTATTCCAGGGCATAGTTAACACATGACAGAAACTGCTGGGCTCTCCCACCTAAGTGTGTATTTTTCCTGGCACTTAGGTTGTTGTGTTTTTCTTTTCCAAATAAGACATTTGCAGTAATAATGTTGTGAATTGTGGTGGAGCCCTGCTGCTTGGACTGAGAGCTGGAGCCAGCGCTGCTGTGAATGATGGCACCACTAATTTTGGCATGCTGCTGATGTGGCCTGATCAAGAAGCTGTTACTGGGTCACGATCCCAAGAATGAAATGGCCCAATCTAAAGAGCTGATGGTTTAATTGGAACAATAGCAGAGTGGCAAACCTTTCTGTGCCACCATTAATGTTTGCAATTACTGAGCCAATACTCATTGATGAGGAAAAGTCATTCCTGTATTAGAACCTGTACCCAAAGCTCTTCACTGGAGAAATTAGACGGTTAGTTGCCCTTCTCTAATTGCCCTCAGCTCTTTATTTGAGACTTTTATAGACTGTGCAACACGTGTCAAGTATTGAAGGAATGGGTTTGTCACATCCTTCATTTCCATGTTCCAGCCTGCCTGTCAGTGGCTTGAAATCCTGACACTCCTATTCAAGTTTCTAAAAATGTTTTTATTCTGAACGTAAATGTTTTCTTAAATTGACTTAATGGCACTTGATGACCATTTGCAGCTCTGGAAACATCAATGCTGAAAGTGCAAGGGAACTGGTGATCCTGGTTCTCCAGAAACTAAGAAGGTCATTGAAAAGTAAGTTGAATACAATGTGTGTCTGGTTACTAACAGCTCGCAGTTCTGGCTACATTTGTGGAGTGAAAGCAGAGTTAATGTTTTTAGTTGAATGACTCATGTTCAGAACTTCAGACCTCTCTGAAGAAGGGTCACTTGACTCAAGGTGAACTCTGCTTTCTCACCACAGACGCTGCAAAATATGTTGAGTTTCTCCAGCAACTTCTATAGTTCTTTCAGATTGTCAACTTCCACAGTTTGTTCTTTTGCATTAAAGAAATTATTGACTGGCATATAATCTTTGCTGTATCGTTAGTCTTGTAAAAAGACATTTTAGGTGGAAGCTTGCAGTGAATGTTGCAGACCTAATGCTGGGACTGAAACCTGGAGATTTCGGCATATGCTAAGGATGGTATATTGCCAGCAGTGACCAATGAATAGATTCTTTATTGATGAAGGGCTTTTCCCCGAAACGGCGATTTTCCTGTTCCTCAGATGCTGCCTGACCTGCCGTGATTTTCCCGTTCCAGTCTCATCTAAAATGAATAGATTCTTGCGAGGGTTACTCAGCAGTTGACGGTGCAGCTTAGTTTCAAGAGTTGCTACTCCAGTAAGAGGGAGGACAGATCAACACATTTCTGAGCCCTACCATTCATACTGATCATTGCTGAGGCTGCAAAGGTGAACATAATCAGGGAAATGAGAGCGGCAGACCTGAGAGATCATGGAACGTTAAGATGTCAAAGAGAACTGGTCTATGTCAGCATGGCTTAGCAATGAGAAGATGCCAGACTCCCTACCTGCTATTTTCCAAATCCTACCACTTCCCAGTAAAAAGCCAGCAAATAATTGAGCATGCTTTAATACAAAGTCTTTCAATAATAATTTCCAGCCCTTCAATTTTCAGACCTTCAGTTGTTCACTTCCAAGCATTGGACTGTGCAATCAGGCTAAACATATTGAAAACCCATTGACTAATACATTGGCCATCTCCCCTCACCCCATCCCTCTTCAAAAAGAACAGACCATGGTCTCCTGCAAACCTCTGTGAAAGTTGAAAAAAGGCAACATACATTGCAGTCATAGCTTTTGAAAATGGCCTTTGTTAACAGAATGTAATATGAACAGGAATTTCTGGAGAGCAGGAATTTCTGTAAGATTTCTGGAGGAATTCCTCTTGACAACATCTCCCAGTGCTATAGCAAACACCACCATTCCAGACCACAGCCCCTCCCAATATTTGCATTACTCCTGGTGATTAGAGTGATTCCTCTTTTTTAATAAAATGCTGTATCAGCTCAACAGAGCCTTTCGATCTTCAGGGTTTATTTTCAAATGTTTGCAAGTCATTTATAGGTGTAAGCCCTTTGTTTAATTTGTGTTTCACGATGACATGTGGCTGGGGACATTTTGACAGACAAGATTGTCAGGAGGATGGGAAATCAAAGTTTGCCAGACATGTGGAAGCAAGTCTGATTTGTTCTGATTTTGATGTGGTTTAGTTATGCTTCATTTGGAATACAACAATGTGAAAAGGGAATGTTGAAGAACCATTGATTCCTTCAAAATGTTTTGTGCAATGGGGCGAATGCCAGTTCAGACAACAGCAGCTACATTAAAGAGGCTGCTAGACTGCCTCCCGAGGATTTAATATTTGAGACCGAGTTGTCTTAAACACTAGTACCACCATCCTGAATGCTGAGACGGGAAATTTCTTGTTGATCAATATTGAGGTTCTGTTTCTGGACATTGGCGTCATAGTGAAAATACTGAAGAATTGGGTTCCTCTCCTTCAGCCCACCTCACCGCTTCTCTTTGTTTCTTTTTCCTGCTCATCCTCACTCCCCACCCCCCATTCCACACTAGCTCCAAAATCATCGCCATGGTCTCCAAGGTTTGGTGACATTTGAGTAAATATGGCTACATATTTGAAGAAATATGGCTATGGATTGGAACCGGCCACTGGTCTCCTCGCCTTGGCCTATTTCCCCATACAATGTCGCTCTTGAATGTTTTGCATTTTTCATAATTTAAGTTGGCGAGAGACCATGTGTATCCACAGAGTCAGGCACTTTCTGTAGTAATAGTTATTTGTTTGAATCAAGCTTATAAAGTACTTTCATGGTGAATTCAATACGGGCAGCATCGCATCCACACCGTTTCACTGATGTCATCAATAAATAGAAGCCTAAATACTGAGGTCATTTCACTGCTCTGAGTCAGAGATCTGGAATTACTCCCGTGTTTATTATGGTCAGATGTTTCAGTAAACTCCGAATGGATGAAGGAGCAGGAAAGGAAAAGGAATGAAATTCTCTTTTCAACAAAACAGTCAATACTGACTAATATGACATGAACCTTCAGTGAAATTGAATAATGAGAAATTACTATATTCGGATTCTGAATTAAGCATTGAGTTAAAAATTGTGCTGGTAAGGGTTAAATTAGCAATAGTGTATAAAGACCTTGAGATTCTTTTTCAGAGATAAGGAAGTTATTCTTGAATCCTTGCATTTGGGATGTTTTCCCTCTTTTGTCAGGCAGACAAGTCTTTATTTGACCTATTTATTCACCACCCACCAGCTCCTGCCCTTACAGCCAAAACTCTCGATGTTGATAAGAAGTGCCAAATATTAATTTTGTGATCTTGCACATATTTAAAATGATTTACGTTACTAATAGGTACTTTATGACCAGCTGCAGCTGTGAAAATGTTGACACCTCACACTGTGAATTAGGTGGAAACCTAAGTTTGTCAGAATCTAAAGGGAAAAAATTGGCAAGTAAGTTTGGTCTAATGTCAGATTTAAATCTTCTGTGTTAGGGATCCAATAATGTGAAAGGAAAGTGCTGGCAGTTGTTGTAAGATTATTTCAGGATTGCCTCACAAACGCATCCCATGGCAGTGTGGTGAACACTAACACAGATGAGAACAATCACAGAAAACAACTGCTTGACTGGTTCAGAAATGCTTGGGTTATTTTGAGAGACAATTGTCTATTGTCTATTGTCTATTTTCAGAGACCAATCTTGAATCAGCATACAACATGCAACGTTTTTCAATGGTCGGTTGAATTTTGCTTTCAGTATGGAGGTCTTGCATAGCCCAGAAATGGCTATAAATAATGGTGACATACTAAAGAAATGGTTTTCTCTTCTTTTCACTCTGTACTGTCTCTTCCATACCTCAACCCCAGCATTCCCTCAGTGTGGTGTACTGTAGACATCCTGTGGAAGTCAAAAGAACCCCATACCAACACGACCAAGATGGTTCATGATGCATCTTGAAAACAAATAAAGTCCCAGCCATATTTTTTAGATCATCGGACAGCATTGTCAATACTCTCCAGGGGGATGGGTGGTGAAGGCAGCAATAACTAGTTACATTAGCAAGATTACAAGACTGGGATACAAGGTATACTGCTTTGTTATTAACCCCTCATTAACTTCACCATTACAAGACTAAAATCAGGAGCATTGGAATCTTCACTGCTCACCTGGTGATTGGTTTAATTGCAACAATAGTCAAGTAGCTCAATATGATTAAACAGAGAGCAGTTTGATTGACTGGCAGAAGAACTAACATACCTAATTTCCACTCCCTTCACCATCACTGAGCTACAATATTGGGCTACCTAGCACTTACACTGTACGGAATGATCTGCAGCAACTGATTAGACTTACACGGAAAGGACCTTTCCTGCCTATAATCACTATTTCTGAACAGAACAACGATCAGCTAAAGGTCTGTTACACCTGGTTCTGACTTTGCATGGATATCTCTGTCGTTTTATTATCACTATGGCAAAATAATGCAATTTATTAAAATTGAAGTCATTGACTAACTTAAGAAATCTTGTCGACCAGGCTTGGAATATTGAATCTCAAGTCTGTGATTTTATTTTTGTTAAATTGCTTTGGACTTAATTCTGAATACGTTTACTGATGTTAAATGACTTAATTTGTGCTCTTTCATGAATTGCAGTTCTGGAAATATTGTCAGCGCTAACAGTGAGGAAAATGGGAATGCAGGTTCCCCTGGATCAAGTGAAGTAATTGCAAAGTAAGTTTAGTTGCATGCATGACCAAGTTAGTCATTATGTCAGAATATGTCAAAGCATTAGGAAATAACTGGTGAGCTGGTAGTTTGTGCAATGTTAAACAGCGATCAATGGTAACAACTCGGAGGCAATGATTTGATCAGCTCTCAAGGAGGAACTTACCGATGTTCACTCCCAAATCCTTTTACGATATGATACTGCGAAACCTCTCCTTTTGAAAATTGTAGATTCATTTTGAAGACCTCAATTGAAGCTGCCTCCACCACTACACTATTAGGCAGAACTTTCCAGTTTCTGAACTATGCTGGTTTTTTAAAAAAAAATAATTCTTGTACCATTGTTATATTTTGCTGATCATCTTAAATCGGTGTCCTTTCCTTCTCAAGCCTTTTTATAATAGAATGCGTACAGTATGGAAACAGGCCACTTGGCCCAACAAGTCCAGAACAACCCTCCAAATAGTAACCAAAACAAAATCATTCTCCTATCCTTTTACTCTTCTCTATCCAAATCCCTCATGATTTTGAACACTTGTAAAATGTGTTCTTCATCTTCTGTCCTCCATAAAGAGCAGCCCGATCTTCTTCAAACTATCCACATAGGTGTCCAGTTGCTCATCTCTGGTACAATTTTTGTGTGCCTTTTGTGCACCTTCTCAAATCCGTTCCTGAAGCGTGCTGCGTAAATACTAGACATGAGGTAAACATTGGACTGTTTATAACTATTTGTCATAATTTCCTTATTTTGCATGCCACGGTCCTATTTATAATGTTCAGAATCCTAATGATATCTTCAATCTGGACCGCCAACTTCATAATTTGTGTGCATACACACAATATGTATAAAATGCATTAAATATTAGACTGGGATCATTTAAGGAAGCATTGATCATTGTATCGAAAGATTTTAGCTTGTGTATAAAATGAACAAGGAACAATCCAGAATATTTTTGAGTTGGAGGAGGGCTGAGTTCAATGGGGCAAGAGGGCATTTGAGCAAGGACAATTTGAGCACAAATCTGGGCAATGTTCAGCTTCAGCTGTACAGTACAGCTTAACATTTCCACAAGCAGGAAATGGTGGAAAAAACAACACTCAAATTCCCTGTATGATGTTGCAAAGGATATGGATTATTGTTAACCCCAGTGAGAACCATGCTAAATATAAACAGTTCAGAGGGGAAATAAAGAGTAAGGGAGACTGGCAGCTAACATTAAAAGGGAATCCAAAAGTCATGGTTAGTCACAACAACCTAATTTTGTTCAAATACAGGCATGGAATCAGAGACAGGAGAATCACAACTGTTAAAATAAATTGTTCTAAATTGTCTGGATAAATCCAGCAAACAGATTCATCTTCGTGGTGGGAAAGCTTCTAATGAACTGCAATCTCAGTCTCAAGCAACAATACTGGGAGATCATATGGACTAACTTTATATGCTGGCTAAAAAAAATCAAATGTGTAACCTGTTTACGTAAATCATCTGATGACGGCTTATAATTATGAATCTTCAGTTTTCTTGGGTACTTAAGCCAGTTTAGAAACACAGAGAGTAGGAGCAGGAGGAGGCCATGCAATCCTTCGAGCCTGCTCTGCCATTCATCACGATCATGGCTTATTTCCCAAATCAGTAGCCTAATCATGCTTTCTCCCATAACATTCGATTCCATTTTCCCCAAGTGCTATATCAAGCTGCCTCTTTAATTGTAGTTGAAAGTGTTTGCTTGAAGTGTCCTAATTTATCCTTGCGTTCAATTGAAGCTGTGAAACAAACATGGAGTCCAAACTCCGTCCAATTTCTGAGGAAGTTGACAATTTAAGTTCACGAGAAAAGAAAGTGACAGTCAAAAATTAAGTTTGATCCAATGTATGATCACGTTATGCTTTATGAACCTGTGCCACCCATCAAAGATTAACTCTATAAGGATGTTACTTGATTGGAACAGCATTTCCTCAATCAACATTCTGTGTAGTGAGATTAGTAATTCCCAGGTTCTTCCCATATATCTGCCCATGCGATTATACGAACTCTTTCAGGTTTTCATCTGGAAGGTAACTCAGCAGTTTATCCCAGTTTTCCCGAACATCCTCATTGTTCAATTTAATTTGAGGAATGTCCAATTCACAATCATCTTGATTAGCTTCTGAGCAAAACACATCTCTTCAAGCCATAGAATGGTCACAGAAATAGGTGGAGCAGTAAACCCTTAAGCATGCGCTGCTGTTCAAAATGATGAAGGCTGATTATCCAACTCAGTACCCTGTTCCATCATTTTTTCTGCAAGATATGATCCCTTTAGCCCGAAAAAAAAACGATTATGTTTTGGACTCAATCAATTTCTATGACAGTGAATGCCAAAGAATCTGCACTGTCAGGGTGAAGAAATGTTTCCTCATCTCAGTCCAAAATGCCCGAGCTAGTCTCCTGAGACTGTGAGCCGTGGAGAACATCCTTCCTGGTTACCTAATTCTGGACACAAATACTGTTTTGTGCTGCATCTTGTAATCTTAGACTGTGTCATGCATGGGGAGGGTTGCTCTCAGTATTTCCACATTTTGACAGTGCAAGTTAACCTATTGCAGATAGCTAGCTGGAAGCAAGGTCGCCATTTGTTGCTAAGGAAGAGATAGGACTGAGTGTTCACTGCCCATATTCAAAAGGGAAGAATGCCCTATTGAGGACTTTTTGGAGCTGTTAACGGTGAATACTGATAGAAATTACTTACTCCCGTATAACACGCAGGGAATCAGCAAAGATGATCAAAGTGCTGATTCCGAATTACACATGTTGCAGTTTCCAACTAACAACAGCCCATTGGTTGAAGAAGTATTTTTTTTAAATTAAAATGTTCAGCGATGTATGCCACATCTCTGGAGTAGGTGAGACAGGAATACAAGCCAACTAAGTCTAATCTAGGAACTTAAGCCTACTGACCGATGGTAGGAAAATTATCATTCTATTATAAGAGGTCTGTTTTGAATTTCATACAGAATTGATGCAATTGCCCTTAATTGCTTCATTAATCCCTGGGGATATAAATAATAAGCCACTTGTCAGAGTATTGTGTGCTGCTCAGGTGTCACTAAGTATAATGCTGATCTTTGAGTCGGAAGGTTGAGGTTCAAGATCTACCTTCGGTGTTAGAATACGCTAATTGATACTGCCACGGCAATGCAACCCTGAGATAATCCTGCACATCAGACGTGTATGAGGTATTAAACCAAAGCCACTCTGCCCTCTATAGGGACCCTTACTATTTTGAATTAAAGTGAGATTATATCTGGTGTCCCAGCCAATATTTATTGCCTAAGCCCAATGAGCAGATGTTCTGGTCATCATCTCCTTCCTGCTTTTTTCATGATACACAAATTAGATATAATTTTTGTGACATGTGACTACATGATCAAAAGTACTTCGGTTGTTGTATAGAACATCTCTGATTGAAAATTGGCTTTGTCAGAACCTGCATGTATTATTACTCAACTTTGCTGTTTATTTTTCACTCTGTTGTAAGAAGGCACTCCTTTCCAACTTGCACCAAAAGAGACTGAGGCAAAGCTCAGTTCGGTAATATTTCACTTTATACTAACATCTGGATCAAACTGAAATACCATTCAATGCAAATATAAAACGAACTGTACAAGTTTTAAAGGATTAAAACAAAGTATATTTTTCACCAAAGGAGTGTATTGAAATATTTCAATAGTTCTCATTGTGTCAAGTGCCAGAAAACAATGGATTCTGTAGCAATCTATTTAATCTTGTCTAAAAAATAGGCTGAGGAAAATAGCAGTGCATTGCAGGCTCTTTAAATACGAGAATGAAGAAAGGAGTGCAGTGTGGAACAGTGATTAACAGCAGGAAAGTTATTCTCCAGATTAGAATAGATGTGTAGTGGAATTAACTAAAATGATAGAATGAGAGAAGCTAAAGTGGGATATTGTCAGCTGAATGTTTTATCAGTTTATTAAAATCGGGTCAGCAGGCTCGAGTGACCTGTTCTCGTTCATTGTTCATACCGTGAAACAATTTTGTTAGTTATTCAAGCGGAGGTATTAAACACCCATTTTAAACTGTTACATGGAAACATGCTGATATTTCCATCTCTGATTCCCTGGGTTTGATAGCATGTAGCTGACAGTGGCCCGAAGGATTTCTGCACTTGTTTCAGAGATCTGGAAATAGATGTTGAGGATTCACTAACATTATGATGTTATATAAATGCACAACTTTTCTACTTGCCTTCCTGCTTGGGTAGAGGGGTTTTTGTTCTTCATCAAACCTGTGCACCATTTGACTTCAATCTGCTTTGCTTTGTTGCATTATTTTATGGAGTTTGTTCTCTTAAGTCAATAGCCTGGGGTTTGCCCAAAATTTAAGAGGTTTTTACTGACATTGGCGAGTTGGAAAATCTAGCAGATCAAATATAATGTTGTTAATTGTTATTACATCTTTTAATAGGGATAACTATGTCCCAGGATTTAAAAGCCTTTTCAGTGGAGCCACTGCTGATTTACCTAACGTGCTATACTGGTGAACTCACTGATACTGAAACCTCTATAATCTGGGACAATAATGAAGTACAAACTGACTGGAACTGCAACTTATCAGAAAAAGATAGAACTGCGAGAGACTGGGGCCGAAGCTCAGAACATAGAGGCACTGCAAACCCAAACAACCATTGACACAGCTTCTCGAGATGAATTATGATGGGGTTCTGCACTATTCGGTTCTGATCTGTGATCCGAACCAATGTTTCTCTGTCAAACCTATGTGGTTTGTGGAAACAAATAATGTCTGTTAGAAGGCAACTACAAAGCTCTCTTGTGATAATGTGACACAGAATCAAGTCAAATTTGTAGTATCTCCTTATGGGGCTTCTTGCATCCTTTCAAGTGGCAGCTGAATTTGGTGATCAGGTCTCAGTTACTATCGAATTGGATGAAAACTTGATAGTGATTCCTTTATTTACATTTCTCTGTCTCTGAGGTTTGTCCCATTTCTTTATTAATGAGCCAATGGATGTGAGATCTCTTTAGTGCTGTCCATTGGATCGCCGTGCTCCTGCCACTGTGCACTTTCATATTGATATCTGCCTTTAAAACAATCGGAATCTATGGTAACATACTGGCGTCGGAACTGACCGCGGCTCATCATAGAATGACTAATTATTCAACTGCTGCAAAGCAATGTGGGCTAGATTTTCAAACTGTCATTATCACAAAGGTGCTTTTGGTGCCATATTCACTATTCAGAATAACAATTAGTTTTTCTGCTCGTGCAGAATTTCTCTCTGTTACTTTACATAATAGTGTGCTGTGTGTATGTATATGTGGTTTGTTTCTATTTATTTCCGTTCCTCAATGGCTTTGACATTGTTGCTGTATAGGATCAAAGGCAAAGTAATGTCTCCACAAGGACATTGTTGCTGGTTTTCCTCTGAGACCAGTGCAGAACTTTGCCAGTTCATTGCAGGCCTGAGACATTATAGTTAAGTTTCACCTCTGCCAGCTGGTACAACATGGAAATTTGAGTATTGATGAAAATAAAGTTTTTTTTAAATTTAAGTCTGTAGCATTATACTTATCAAGACATTCTCAAAAATACCAGTTGAAAGGGAGAAAGCATTTAATTTGTCTGGGTAATGAGTGCTGATTGGGAAAGGCATGGAGAATGGACCAGGTGATCATTTGCAATTAACTGCCAATGCTTGTTGTGATACGACTAAATTGGTGATGGCCATTCTCTGACTCATTTGTCAGGGCAATACCGTGATCACTCAGGCAACCTGCCAATGAAAACTTAACAAAGTTTAGCTGTTAACTGTCTGTCACCATCTGTCCAGTCCATTTCCATTGGGGACATCTCGGTCAATCATTGTGCACTTTCCAAA
The DNA here is from genome assembly GCF_020745735.1 of Hemiscyllium ocellatum. Lineage (NCBI taxonomy): Eukaryota > Metazoa > Chordata > Chondrichthyes > Orectolobiformes > Hemiscylliidae > Hemiscyllium > Hemiscyllium ocellatum. The sequence continues at coordinate 1,413,314 of NC_083436.1, read as the reverse complement.
GCATCAGAACTGTTTTCTTGTTCAGTATAAAATGTTATTTCCTTTTATGCCAAAATTTTTGTAGCTATCCTGCTGAATGCAAGACAAAAAAAAAGAAAAAAGAACATGTCCTATTTTACAGCAATATCCAATTTCTGTATTTGCAAACAACTGATTGAATATGGGAAATGTTTATTAATGGAGTATCCAACATCCAGCTGATCTGATTAAAATAGAATCTAGTTTTCGAATGTGAAATGATTTAACTCCCTGACAAGTTAACTTTGTTCATGCAGATCCTATTTGAATATTGCATCAGTCTGGCTGTTGAAAGACAGCTTTGGAAAATTGTTTATTTCTGTCAGCTTCTATTTAATGAATTGCTGAAACGGTGGAAAATACATTCTATTGCATTTACAAAACTAAGATATCTTGTGAAATCAGGAGATGAGCACAGTGCAAATAAAAAGCCCGTTTAATGCTGGCGTGGACAGGACTGGTAAACTTAAACTTGTGCTTATAGAGAAAGGACTGAGATCTTAACTGGCTCATTATCATCTTATGTCTTGAATTTAAACTTATGTCAATTTGTATATTCTTCAAGGCCTTGATCCAAGCTGTCTCTTGTACCCCTTATATACACACTCTGTTCTTTGGTTCTCTGATTGCTTCATATCTTTTTGTCCATGAGTATGGTCAAGTCACCTTAATTAGCTGTACTTTACTGATAAACTTCCTTAGATGCCCTCTGGTATTCATTCTCTCTTTGAACGTTTGCTTAAAAGCCGGTTTCAGGTTTCTGGTCATTGGTCTGATACATGCCAACAACCTTATCCTGTTTGGCATTCGGTGCATCCTTTTCCAGTTTGGAAGGTCGAACTCGAATGCTGAATATAGGGCTACATACAGGATTCTTGGCAGTGTGGAGGAACAGAGGGATCTGGGTGTGCAAGTACATAGATCCCTCAAAGTTGCCACCCAAATGGATAGGGTTGTCAAGAAAGCATATGATGTTTATGCTTTCATTATAGGGGAATCGAGTTTGAGAGCAGCGAGGTTTTGCTACAGCTCTACAAGTCACTGGTGAGACCACACCTAGAATATTGTGCCAGTTCCGGTCGCCCTGCTATAAGAAAGATATAGAGGCTTTGGAGAGGGTGCAAAGAAGGTTTACCAGGATGCTGTCTGGACTGGAGGGCTTGCCTTATGAAGAGAGGTTGAATAAGCTCAGTCTCTTTTCTCTGGAAAGAATGAGGAAGAGAGGAGACATGATCGAGGTGAACAAAATAATGAGAGGAATAGATAAAGTCAATAGCTAGAGAATTTACCCCAGGGCAGGAATGACTGGTACGAGGGGGTCATAGTTTTAAGATATTAGGAGAAAGGTATAGAGGAGACGTTAGAGGTAGGTTCGTTATACAGACAGTTCTGAATGCATGGAATGCATTGCCAGAGGGGGTGGTGGAAGCAGAGTAATTAGGGACATTTAAGCGACAGCTGGACATGCACATGGATAGCAGTGAGTTGAGGTGTATGTAGGTTGTTATTATATCTTACATAAGGATCAACTCTCGGCACACCGTCGTGAGCCAAAGGGCCTATTCTGTGCTATGTTTTTCTATGTTCTATGTTAAAGCATCTCATAAATGTGAGTATTTAACGTCCACTTTGGCAGATTTAATTAATTCTAATTGGAATGTGTCTGCCAAAGCTTTAGCAAAACTGAATCAGCAAACAAATTCAATTTTGTGCGCACATCCATCACATAACATTGCTGCTCCTCATTAACTTTTCAAATGCACTGCTCCGTTCCAAATAGCAGACCACCCGTTCCCATTCATAAAAAAAATGTTTCTGATGGATGGAAGTTGTTGTTTCTGTACTTCTGCCACTTTTATTGAACTCATCTCAAGTTACACTTTGGAATTTGACAGTCAGGTCAAGACTGTTTGTGTTAAGATTTATCAATTTTGACAGCTCTTCATGTTCTTGAATATTGGAATGGGACTGGGTTCAATCAGTCCTGTAGGAACAAGCTGCAAGGTTATTAGGTGCATAATAGGGTGGAAGATGATAAGGGAAGGAAGGAGTTTCAGTGCCTCTCATATTTCCACCTCTGTAGTATTTTATTGATCCCAAATTAGGGAAAGGATGGCCACTCAGGTGGTAAATATAGAGTCTTTTCCCGCAGTGCTGGCAGTTTATTAGCAGTAGGTGGGTCCTCCGTTGTTTGGTTGACCTCCTCCTGTATCCTGGAGACACACCTGGAGGATGTCTCTCCTAAAGACGTACCTTATGGCTCACAACAGGGTATCCCATCTGCATTCCGGAACAGACTCCTGTCCATGGTGGCGATCATTACGGGAACTGAAAATCAGTGTAAGTGAGTGAAAGAAGCCGTGAGGGCTAGAGTGTTCACAACATTACCAGGACCAGGTTGTCAGGTCCTACTGAGACCATTAATAAGTCATTAAGAACCCCCAATTGACGCATGGACAATGGGTTTCTCCTACTCCTAGTAAGAGTATTGTGATTACTGCTGTTTCAGTGCTATCAAGCAAATAGTGAAGTATGGCATGTGATAAAATCATTTACATTCAGTGCTGAATAATTGAGACTTTTTTGTGAGAAACTTTATAATTCTTCTCGATGTTCTTAAAACACTTTTTGTTTCATACAATGGTGATTTTCTACATAGGATTACAGAGGAAAAACAAACCATTTGGCACAATCAGTTGATGCCAGTGATTACGTTCCACTCAAGGTGTTTCACATCTTTCCTCATCTAAATCGCTCGTTGTAATTCTCTATTCCCATCCCTTCCAGGTGCTCACCTTGTTTCCTTGAAATACATCTAAACAATTGATTTCAACTATTCCGTCTGGTCACATAGACCCCCTCCCCAACCCAGTTCTCATCATTCTTTCAGTGAAGAGTTTTCTTCTGAATTCCGTTTTGGATTTCTTGAGGTACCGTCTTATATTGACAGCCTCTAGTTATGTTCTACCCCACAGTGAAATATTTTCTCTGTACCTTCTCTTTTCAAAACCTTTCATAATTTTCGAACTGCCAGCCTTCTTTTCAAGAGAGAAGTGAACAGCACAACAATTCTTCCTTGATATGCACAGCCAGAAACTTGTGCAGCATTTTTATAAATCTTCTCTTCACTCTCTCTCATACATTCTATAATATGTCAACTTTAACTACAGGCAATACTCTTAATTATAGTCAACCAATTTTTTATAGTGACCCTACTTTCAAATCTATCCCTTTAGAGATAAAACTTAGAGCTTTGTTTGCATTTTTATGGCCTTTGGGACCTGTGGTGAAATTATTAGTGACTGATGTAATTGTCTGAAATCCCTTTGTTTGTCTCCCTCACTTAGATGTGCATCTATGAATAAGTGACCTGCACATTATTCCTACCAAGATGTAACACCTTACGTTTATCTGTGTGGATCTTCATTTGCTAATTATTTGAACATACCGTAAATTAATTAATGATCTTCTCAACTTCGTGTAGTTCTCAGAATTGGCTACATTTCAACATTCGTTTCCAATTTGGTGTCATTGAATTGATAATTTTTTGTCGTAATTAGATACAATATTTAATTTGCAGTTTTACTTCATTTAGTTTTGAATTTTTAGAGAGGTGCAGTAATCCACATGGTAACTATAACAACTAAATGAAGAATGACAGATAGATGAAAATTATTACAAACACAGGACTAATTAATAGACTTCATTAACTTCATAGTCAAAACAGGGAATTATTTTTACACGAATGATATGGTGAGATGATCCATAGTGCAATAACTTTTTGTCCTTTTTTTGTTGCAGTTTATTTCTCCATGTCTTTCTGTGCTACTGGTATGAAATTGAAAAGGTACCCATCTTCTATTTTAAACTAAATGATAATAAATAAAGCATGTATATAAAATGCAACATGATTTATGAAGCTATCTCTCTAGGCTTATACATATTCAGAGCCATGTAGAGTTATATAAGGAGAGGCTGAATAGGTTTGGGCTGATTTATCTGGAGCGTTGGAGGCTGAGGCGTGACTTTATAAAGGTTTATAAAATCATCAGAGGCATGGATACGGTGAATAGATAAGGTATTTTCCCTGGGATGGATGGAGTCTCATCTAAACCTATACTCGTGAGTATATGTTAAGAGTGAGAGGGAAAAAACTTGAAAGTACCTAAGGAGTAACTTTTTCATGCAGAGGATGGTGTGTATGGAATGAACTGCCAGAGGAAGTGATGGAGGCTGGTGCAATTTCAACATTTAAAAGGCATCTGAGTGTGTATACGAATAGGAAGGGTTTAGAGGGATATGGGTCAAGTATTGGCAAATGGCACTAGATTAGTTTAGGATATCTGGTCAGCATGGGCAAGTGAGACTGAAGTATCTGTTTCCAAATTGTAGATCTCTATGACTCTATGATCTACCCCTTTGCTCTTAATGTACTAGTCGAATCTCTTTGGATTATCTTCAACATTATTTCATTTTCCTTTCTTGTGCTCCTCATTTCCCTCTTTAGAAAGTCCCTGCACCTTTGTACTCTTCGAGATTCACTTGAACTCATTTATCTATATCTAATATATAATTCATTCTTAATGTGAACCAGAGCCTCAATATCTTTATTCCTTCAGTGTTCCCTCCTTTTACCAGCCTTATCTTCACTCTAACGGGAACATCACGCCTCTGAACTCTTGTTATCTCAATTTTGAAAGCTTCACTCTTGCCGGCCTTCCCTTGAGCTGCAAACAGTCTACTCCAATCAACCCTTGAAAGTTTTTGTCTCATTCTATCAAAGTTTGCCCTACTCCAATTAAGAACTTTAACTTATACATAAGGCCAATTTCCTTTTATTTTGATGAGTTCAGGCTAATCTCACCCGCTGTTTTGTACTTGTCAACCATTTGTTAACGGGTGTTTGCTGTTTCAGTATGTAGATTGCCTTATTGTGTACGATCTCAGAGTTGAGTGTTTCGAGTCCTTGTTGTTTCAACCTGTGCTTTGGTCCATCATGCAAAGTTACAGAAAAATATTAATAGCAATTTAATGTAAAATGTTAGGATACTGGAAGAACAGCTAAGAGCATCATGTTTGACAGAGGGGTTGTGGGAAAGGACATGGAAAGCAGCAGGGTACCCAGAACTTCTGATCTCCGCCTTCCCTGATCGAAATCAACCCGTGATTTATCATTTTTGAGGATTGTTATTCATTAATATCGGTGTGTCAGATAGATCTCAGTCTCAGGGAGGTGTGACGTGCTTCTTTGTTTTGTGGTGAACTCAGGGGAACATACAATAGTAAGGGTGTAAACCCAAAGGGGTGAAGGAGCAAAGTATCCTCCGTGTGTATGTGCACAAATCAGGGAATGTACCATGACACGTGGACAGAAGAGCAAATAAACTCTACTTCATCAATAACGCTGTTGAGAACAAACACAAAGCAAATATGTTAAACTGAAATAAAACAGTTTCATGTCTCACCTGGAATGTTGCATCTAGTTTCAGGACCCACGTTTTTGAAAGAATGCGAAGTAATGAGATTGGGTGCGTGACTGATTCACAACACTATTCCCGGGATGATACACCTCACCAACTCTGAGAAATTGAGAACGTTCTCCTCTGCTGATAGTTTCCAGAATCTGTGAACAGTTGCTATGATTGGTTCTCAATTCCATATTGCATCATATAAATCCCAATGGCTGAATATTTCAGGTACTCATGAGCTCTGCTTTGCCTGATCAACATCGACCTCTGATTTATTATTTTTGAGGGTTGCTGTTCAGTAATATCCCTGTATCAGATAGATCTCAGTCTCATTCCCTGGGATCTGACAGGTGTGGTGTGTCAAATAGATCCCTGGAATTGTGCTCCATGAGAGTCATGTGTGAGAAAAACTTTTGCGAATCCGCCCTTGAATTGTGCACGTGTTGTGTCTGACTACCTGACTGAACGTTGACATTTTTGGCTGATGAATGTTTTGTTGGGCGTTTCTGGTGACGATTTAAGCATTACTAATCCAGGCTGTCCGGACAATGGGAGTACATTTAGTTTAGACGGTGTAGTGTAAATGTTCAAACTCCTTTGCCTGCATCTTATAGGCTTCTGGTGGAGCAAAGCTCCTACTTTGTATCATTACGTGACCCGAGGTCGTGACCCTTGGTGCATAAGAGGAAATGTTCTCTAATCATTCTGCCTCTGGAGTGTTCCATCAGGCATATCGTGTGAAAGATGTATTTACATTAGTGGGCTGCATTGCAGCGCAGCATTAAACTAAATGACTGGATGAAACACAACCAAACAGAACAACTGAAAGTATTTGGCTGGGAAAGGAGTAGGATGTGGGAAAATGTATTATTACTGACCGGCCTTAAAGAAAGAATTAAGCAATCTCAAGGTTAGTGCTTATTCATTCGAGATGTATTAACCATTTCAGAAAGCATTTTTATACAAAAAGTTGATGAAAAAGCTAACAGAAGTTAATATAATGGCTGGATGCCGCATTGAGATGAGAACACATGCGCTGTGAGGTGGGAATTTTCTGTACATCAGTAACAGTCACTAGAAAGGGAATACAAAGGCTCATCAGAAAGGGTAGACAACCATTCTGAGTAAGAAACAAATAAAATCAAAACAAATGGGCTTCAAACAACTGGGAAGCTACAAATTCTTCCAACGACAACCCTCTCAAAGATATCAAAGCAAAAAGGAAAATCCATCAATAATTGTCTCAGTTACACGCTGATAAACTGAAGTAATCTCACTGTTAGAGTCTGCAACAGGACAGATTGTAGATTGGGAATTCAGAGACCTTGATAAGCAGAGCAGGAAAATCAAAGGAGTCCACAATTCATTCATTTAACCTGGAAAAGAGAGATAAAGCAATGACGTAGATATTTATGATCAGGGACTTTCAGATTCATTTTTTATTCAATGGCACACTTAGAGAATTTACAAAACATATTGGGCTGCTTGGCGTGAGAAAGTTGTGATTATTCTCACCTTCACTAGAGTGTCGGCAGCGCTGTAGAAAATACTCAGGAAGAACAAGGTGATGAACGTGGAAGCAGTTGTCCAGATGTTGCTGTTATCATCCTCATAGTCTTCAATCCAAGTGCGATCTATTGAATCTATGAATATAAAGTGGTAAAAAGTGAGGTCTGCAGATGCTGGAGATCACAGCTGAAAATGTGTTGCAGGTTAAAGCACAGCAGGTCAGTCAGCATCCAAGGAACAGGAAATTCGACGTTTCTGGACAGAGTCCTTCATCAGAAATGAGGAGAGGGTGCCAGGCAGGCTAAGATAAAAGGTAGGGAGGAGGGACTTGGGGGAGGGGCGATGGAGATGCGATAGGTGGAAGGAGGTCAAGGTGAGGGTGATAGGCCGGAATGGGGTTGGGGCGGAGAGGTCAGAAAGAAGATTGCAGGTTAGGAGGGCGGTGCTGAGTTCAAGGGAATCGACTGAGACAAGGTGGGGGGAGGGGAAATGAGGAAACTGGAGAAATCTGAGTTCATCCCTTGTGGTTGGAAGGTACCCAGGCGGAAGATGAGGCGCTCTTCCTCCAACCATCGTGTTGTTATGTTCTGACGATGGAGGAGTCCAAGGACCTGCATGTCTTCGGTGGAGTGGGAGGGAGAGTTAAAGAGTTGAGCCACGGGGTGATTGGGTTGGTTGGTCCGGGCGTCCCAGAGGTGTTCCCTGAAGTGTTCCGCAAGTAGGCGGCCCGTCTCCCCAGTATAGAGGAGGCCACATCGGGTGCAGCGGATGCAATAGATGATGTGTGTGGAGGTGCAGGTGAATTTGTGGCGGATATGGAAGGATCCCTGGTGATGGGGTCCGTTTGGAGTTGGTGGAAATGACGGCGGATGATACGCTGTAAACGGAGTTTGGTGGGGTGGTAGGTGAGAACCAGTGGGGTTCTGTCTTGGTGGTGGTTGGAGGGGCGGGGCTCAAAGGCGGAGGAGCGGGAAGTGGAGGAGATGCGGTGGAGGGCATCGTCGATCACGTCTGGGGTGAATCTGCGGTCCTTGAAGAAGGAGGCCATCTGGGCTGTACGGTATTGGAACTGGTCCTCCTGGGAGAGATGATAAGCCATGATCTGATATGGCTTCTTCCTAGCCATATCAGATCATCTACAGAAGAATCCATACACTAAACAAACAGTTCTTCCTAGCCATCTCAGATGCTACCTCCATTCCCTGCAATCAGCCCTACCCCAGCTCAGGACAACACTCTCACAGATCTGCAACGGACCTCTACTGTTCTTCATCTACAGAAGAATCCATACACTAAACAAACAGATCTTCCTAGCCATATCAGACGCTACCTACATTCCCTGCAATCAGCCCTACCCCAGCTCAGGACAACACTCTCACAGACCTGCTAATGACCTCTACTGTTCTTCATCTACAGAAGAATCCATACACTAAACAAACAGTTCTTCCTTGCCATTTCAGACAAATCCGAAGCCTCCAGCAACAGACCTCCCTCCAGATCCTTCGCTCCACCCTTGCAGCCATGCGTCGCTACCTACATTCCCTGCAATCAGCCCTACCTCAACTCAGGACAACACTCTCACAGACCTGCAAAGGACCTCTACTGTTCTTCATCTACAGAAAAATCCATACACTAAACAAACAGCTCTTCCTAGCCATATCAGAAATTAAAGACAGTAAGTACCGAAAACGTTCATGTACTTACCCCCACAGTCGTGGTTACTCAACTGTTCCAGAATCTTCTCTCGGCCTCTACAGCGCCACGGCACCAACGGCTGCTGACGACCGTGACATCACTTCCGCTCACCAACGACCTCGCAGCCTCCGCGATCACCGCCCAAACAACTGCCCCAACGATCACCGCACAGACAACCGCTTCCACGATCGCCAGGAAGATCGCCGACGGACTCGCGAACCCCGCGGCTACCGAGAAAGACAGCGGCTCTTTCGTCGCCACAATCATTTCCACCCCTTCAGTTGCCGTTGGCGCAGCCACTTCCGCCCCCACTGATATCACTAACCTGCACGACCACAACGTCTCAGGTGCCTCCGCCCCCACGCCGATTTTCGTCATCACGCGTAACCCCGCCCTCACGCCCGTCTTTCGTCACCACGCGTAACCCCGCCCCCACGCCGAATTTCGCCACCACTCGTAACCCCGCCCCCACACCAAGCTTCGTCACCACGTCTAACCCCGCCCCTACGCCGATCTCTGTCCCCGCCCCCGACCCTAACCCCGCCCCCACTCCCAGCTCTAGTCCCACACCAGGTCCTAGCTCCCAGCCTTGCCAGATCTTCACCATCCCTCCAGACCTCCCCCTCTGAGGATGAAAGATCAGTCCTCAGCAGGGGCCTCACCTTCATTCCCCGACACACTCGGATTAATGTGTTCAACACGCGGCGAGATATTGAACAATTCTTCCGCCTGCCTTCGCCTGCGTGCCTACTTTTATACCCAAGACGCCCGCCCACCCTCTGACGACCCCCTTCTCCCGCCTCCAACACACCCCATCCATCTGAACACCCCGTGCTGGCCTCTTACCCGCCCTCGATCTATTTATAGCCAACTGCTGCCGCGTCATTAACCGACTCAACCTGTCCACCCCTCTCACCCACTCCAACCTCTCACCCTCAGAACGTGCAGCCTTCCACTCCCTCCACTCCAACCCCAACCTCACCATCAAACCGGCAGACAATGGAGGAGCGGTAGTAATTTGGTGCAGCGACCTTTATACCGCTGAGGACAAATGCCAGCTCTTGACCATGCCCCCACCTCCCACCATCAAACCATCGTCTCCCAGACCATCCATAACCTCTTCACCTCAGGGGTCTCCCATCCACCGCCTCCAACCTCATAGTCCCACAACCCCGCACCGCCCATTTCTACCTCGTGCCCAAGATCCACAAACCTGACTGCCCCAGCCGACCCATTGTCTCAGCCTGCTCCTGCCCCACCGAACTCATCTCCGCGTACCTCGACACAGTTCTGTCCCTTTTAGTCCAGGAACTCCCCACCTACGTTCGGGACACCACCCACGCCCTCCGCCTCCTCCATGATTTTCGCTTCCCCGTTCCCCAACGCCTTCTCTTCACGATGGAATCCAGTCCCTGTACACCTCCATCCCCCATCACAAAGGACTCAAAGCCCTCCACTTCTTCCTTTCCCGCCGCACCAACCAGTACCCTTCCACTGACACCCTCCTTCGACTGAATGAACTGGTCCTCACCCTGAACAACTTCTCTTTCCAATCCTCCCAATTCCTCCAAACTAAAGGAGTTGCCATGGGCACCCGCATGGGCCCCAGCTATGCCTGTCTCTTTCTCAGATATGTGGAACAGTCCATCCTGCGCAACTACATTGGCACCACCTCCCAACTTTTCCTCTGTTACATGGATGACTGTATCGGCGCTGCCTCGTGCTCACACGAGGAGGTCGAACAGTTCATCAACTTTACCAACACCTTCCATCCCGACCTCAAATTCACCTGGACTGTCTCAGACTCCTCCCTCCCCTTCCTAGACCTTTCCGGTTCTATCTCAGGCGACCGACTCAACACAGACATCTACTATAAACCAACTTACTCCCACAGCTACCTGGACTAAACCTCCTCCCACGCTGCCCCCTGTAAAAACTCCATCCCATATTCCCAATTCCTTCGTCTCCGCCGCATCTGGTCCCAGGATGACCAGTTCCAATACCGTACAGCCCAGTTGGTGGAAAGCGAACTGTCAACCATAACCACTGCCTCTGCAGAAACAAATCTACTCAGCAACAATGCTGGAGAAAAGTTTATTTTCAGTTGTGTAACCTGGAGAACTAGTCCCTCCTCTCATTGAAGGAAATATTCGCAGAATTTCAGACACAACCTGTACATCAACAGTTCATTCAAGGATCACTACAGCACTGCTCAATATTGAGAAAAAATGATAAGTAGTCACAGAGTCATGGAGTGATACAGCGTGGTTACAGACACTTCGGTCCAACCAGTCCATGCCAGTCATAATCCTACACTAAACTAATCCCACATGTGTGTACTTGGCCCATATCCTTCCAAATATTTGATATTCATTTACTTACCCAAATGTCTTCTACACGTTGTAAGCATCCACCACCAAATCATCCCACACACAAACCATTCTCTGTGTAAAAAGTTGTCTCTGATATCTCTTTTTTATTTTTTCTCCTCTCATTGTAAAAACATGTTCCTATTGTTGAAATCCCCCACCACAGGGAAAATACGCCAATGTCTTCGTCAAAAATTGAAAACAATCCCAACTCCAAGCATTTACAAAATATGGATCTTCCTTGAGTCCAAAAAAGATTGCCCCCTTTGATCAATGATTTCTAAAATGTACTCGCATATCTGTTGTGAAGGACGTTTTAAAATAACTTCGGCAGTGCAAATGGTTCACATCAATCGGATTAAAGTAACATTCCGTGTGTTACCCCACACAAAAAAACAAGCAAATTTGTTGACGCGAATTGCTCTGAGGAAGTCTATGATGGATTCGTTTATCAAACAAAATCATTTCCAGTGTTGTGGGGGCTCGTCTATCTCCTGTGCAATGGTCTGAATTTTAAGATGTGTCTGACTGCAGATGAAACTGGCTGCTCTGGGTAAAAGTACAGTTTGTGCCTTTCAAATTGTTAATGTATATTGCTGACTTTAGTTGAATAAAGTGATGTTGTCCCAGGCATCATCTGGCACCATTAATTAGACCATTTATTCCCACATCACTAGCCAGACTATCAGGTGGAGTTTATTGATACGTGATATTTTTGAAACGAAAGCTTCGTACATTCCCAGTATTAATCATGTAAGTTAGAGTCATTCACCTTTCCACTCATGGCTTTATAAACTTATATGAGGTCACCCCACCTCCCCCACCGAACTCTCACCCTCCAATTAAAAAAGTTCCAGTCTATCTGGATTTCCAACGGTGGTTCTGTTCCCTCACATTCTGCTGTTAAAGATCCTCCTGCCACTCAATGTCCACAGACAGTGTCCCTTGATACTAGTTCAAAGAAAGGAAAGCAAGTTGTCCCACCATATTGTTCAATGTTAGTTCGCTTCAAACACCATAAAAAATGTTCATGTCATTGCTGATTTATGGGAGAATGCCGTGTACACAGTATCTGATGAAATACCTGCAGTACCACCCTGAATCTGGTTCGCAGGTTCATCTGTTGCTCACAAACGCAACCAGACATCAGGGAATAGTGAACATCGCCCACCCCCACCCCTCCACCCTTCCCCTCTGTACTTTCCACTTTGTGAAATCCGTGTTGTCAATAATCAGTTAAAAGAAAGTTTTTAAAAACTTTCTTAATTCATGTTGCTGATCTTGGCTGAATAAAGGTATGTTGCTGTCAGCATTTCTGAGGCATATCTCTGCATTTTTTTCATGTCATTTTACAATGATATTAAGTCAAGAATAGTCAAAATGTCCTGAGAAACAACGTTTAGAAATGGGCCTATTAGCTCCTTCGGGCTGTACCAACTGTTTGAATATTGATACAGTTCTGCCCCCACTTTTTCCCCATAAGCCAGGATTTGCAGCATTGGAGATCATATCTATGTTGATAATGGATTAGACCCTACACAATGTTCCTGAATGTTTACCGTGCTATCACCTGCAGGGTTATGGACAACATGCTATAAAGTGGTATTGGCTGGAAGGCTCTGTCTTCACATGATACAGGTGCAATGGGTGAAGTGATCTCTCTCTGTCGTGAAAACTTTCTACTACTCTAAATTCATCTTTCCTACTTTGACTCGTTCAGAGGCTCTAATTCACATGATTCATACCAGAAATATTCCAAGCATTCGTTTCAATGAGATCAATTCACTCCACCTGACTCTCCGGCTAGTGATGTGGGAATTAATGGTCTAATTAATGATGCCAGACGATGCCTGGGACAACATCACTTTATTCAACTAAAGTCAGCAATTGACATTAACAATGTGAAAGGCACAAACTGTACTTTTACCCAGAGCAGCCAGTTACATCTGCGGTCAGACTCAAAATTCAAACCATTGCACAGAAGTTAGATGAGCCCTCACAACATTGGAAATGATTTTGTTTGATAAAACAGTTCATCATAGACTTGCTTAGAGCAACTCGTGTCAACAAACTTGCTTGATTTCTTTTTGTGTGGGTTAACATATGAAATGTTACTGTATTCCGACTGATGTGAACCATTTGCACTTCAACTTATTTGAAAACGTCCTTCAGAACAGATATGGGAGCAAATTTTAGAAATCATTGATCAAAGGGACATTTTTTTGGATTCAAGGAAGATCCACAGTGATATTTGCCAAATGTTTGGAGCTGTGATGGCTTTAAATTTTTAACTAAGACATTGGCATACAGTGCACAACTTCACAATTTGCTGTAACATGAAACTTGCAACCCCTGTGAACCTGGAAGGCGATGGTTCAGAACTTAACAAGGACCTAGCAAGGTTCCGGTGTTAAGATAGTTTTTAAATTTATTTTACTCAAGACTGTATGCTGCATTTTTGCCTCAGTATTGACCAAACTCGGTTTGGTGCCAGCTTATATCACTTGAGCTGCTTTTTCAGGAAGTGAATCTCTCCACCTGTTATGTCAAAATAATCTGTTCGTGCTTAGATCAAAATTAATCAGGCTCGGTTATTTTATATTTATTCATTGGAATTGAACAGGAATATGACCAGCCTGTTCTTGGTGGAGTGGGAGAGGGAGTTAAAGTGTTCAGCCATGGGGCCATGGGGTTGCTTGGCATGGGTGTCCCAGAGATGTTCGCTGAAATGATCCGCAAGTTAGTGTCCTGTCTCCCTGAGTAGAGGAGACCACATCAGGTGGAACAGACACAGTGGATGACATTTGTGGAAGTATAGATAAATTTCTCTGGGATGTGGAAGGATCATTTGGGGCCTTGTCGGAGGTGAGGGGGAATGTGTGGGCGCAGGTTTTGCACTTCCTGTGGTGGCAATGGAAGGTGACAGGGTGGGGAGTGGGCTGGTGGGGGGTGAGGGGCATGGACCTGACGAGGGAGTCACGGAGGGAATGGTGTCTCCGGATTGCAGCTAGCGGTAGTGAGGGAAATATACCCCGAGTGATGGGGTCTGTTTACAGGTGGTGGAAGCAGCGGAGGATGATATGATGTATGCGAGGTTGGTGCGTTGGAAGTTGAGGACCAGGAGGGCTCCCTGTTGCGATTGGAGGAATGGGGTTCAAGGGCATCGTCGACCACGTGGGAGGAGAAACTGCAGTCTTTGAAAAAGGAGGTTATCTGGGATGTTTTATGGTGGAACTGGTCCTCCTGGGAGCAGGTGCGGTGGAAGAAGAGGAATTGACAATAAAGGATGGCATTTTTACAGGAGGTCGTGTGGGAGGATTGTAGTCCAGGTAGCTGTGGGAGTCAGTGGGCTTGAAGTAAATGTTTAGTCGGTCACTGGAGATAGAGGTGGAGAGGTCTAGGAAAGGGAGGGAGGTGCCCGAGATTGTTCCTGTGAAGTTTAGGTCAGGGTGGAAGGTTTTAGTAAAGTTGATGAACTGATCAACCTCCTAGTGGTAGCATGAGGTGACGTTTATGCAGTCATCAATGTAGCGGTGGTAAAGGTGGGCAATGATACCGGTGTAGCTGTGGAAGAATGACTGTTCCACATATCTGACGAAGAGGCAGGCATAGCTGGGGTCCATACAGGTGTCCATGGCTACCCCTTTGGTTTGGAGGAATTGGGAGGATTGAAAGGAAATGTAGTTGATGTTGAGCATGTACTGCTTGGGTTGGCTTGACAGGAAGAAACGGAGGGCTTCGAGGCCTACATCATTGCGTTTGGACAGGGCCTGGACATTCTGTTCATTCTGGGGCTTATCAATAGCTTGCAGTTATTATGGAACTGCAAGGGCAATGGCTTGAAACTCGGAGAAACCAATGTTTCAGTACTCTGCTTGAAGCAAATTTTGACCAGAACATTTAAACACCACAAAGCTCACTGTAGGAAATGCCAGTGCTGCAACTTCTAATAATATTTGAAACTTTGTTAAAAATAGAGCTTTTTAGTCATAGTTTCTGAAATAATCAAGAAAATAATTAACCGTTAGAACAAGCTCTTTCAAAGAGAGAGGATTTGCAAAGTTTGAAACCATACAGTGCTGTGGTTTATTTGAATTCAATGTCGGTCAGAGTGAGATACAGCCAAGGTGATCTCTCCATATATTGATTCTGTTAATCGGACACATCAACAAACCTGTCTGTACAAAACGGTATTATTTGTTTAGTTGATCAAAATTTAGGAAACAGATCAAATAGAATGTATTCGGCTGGGAAGGTGATGGCTACAGAAGACAGAATCAAAAACTGGGAACATTGAATCTGAAGAGAGAGTAACAAGTAGTACAAGATCAAAGACATGAAAAGGTGCATGTCGACGTGCTCCAAACGTTAGTGAATCGAATGAGTTTGTTAGATAGTTGAGAGACTTGTCCAATGATGTCCTGTAATCAGACCGTGAAAAAGAGATCGAAAGGTCGATTTGCAAATGTCACTTCAATGTGTTCACTTCACACTCGGTGTCCTGATCTAGGCCACATTGGCAGATGTTTCCGGCAGATTGCATCCCCTGATGAGATTTTCTGATCAGAAGTGAGATGTGTGACTTGCTGCTGGCACATAGAAACAGGAATTTGCACGCCAGCGGAGAATGATACATCAGGCGCCACTTTCAGTATTGTCAGCACAGTCTTCCTACCTCTGAGGGTGAACATACACTGACAGTGTCAAGGACAAACAGACAGATTGCTGTTGGCATCAACATTGTATTCAATTCCATTCTCATTTCCCAGAATGAAACAGAAGGGACACAAGATTTTGTCAGCTAGAGTAAATTATTTGTCAGAGAGATAAGAAGTCATAGTCCACTCCTCAGTCCACATTCAAATGCAACATAATCTGGAAAATATCCAGACTTGAGCTGACAAGTGGCACATAGCATTCACACCACAAAACTGCGAGACAATGACCATTGACAATAAGAGACAATCTAACCAAAACCCCTTGACATTCAATAGTATTACCATCACTGAATCCCTCACCATCGACACCCTGGGTTTTATTGTTCATTAGAAATTGAGCTGGACACTCCACATAAATACAATGGTTGCACGAGCAGGCCAGAGGCTAGGAATACAACAACGAGTAACTCACCCTCCTGACTCGCAAAGCCAATTGACTGTCTAAGAGACAGAGGTCAGGAGGCTAATAGCACAGCTCGCCCCTTGACTGGATTGAAGCAGCTTCGACTGCACTCAAGAAGCTTGGCATTGTTCAGGACAAAGAATCCCACTTGATCAGTAGCACATCCACAAGCGTCCATTGCCTCTAAATCTGATTCTTAGTACCTGCCGTATACACCATCTAAAATACAACACTGCAGTAACTTAGCCACTTCCTGAGACAGTACCTTCCCACTACCACTTGCATCTCGAAGGACAGGAGCAGCAGATACATGGGAACAGCACCACTGTAAGCTCCTCTCTAAAACACTCGGCATCCTGACATGGAAATATTCACCGATTCTTTACTGTAATTGGGTCAAAATCTGGAATTCCCATCCTCAGGCCATTTTGGAACATGTTATTTCAGAAAGGTAGCTTACTGCCATTTGCTGAAGGACATCAACCGACAAGTAAAAGCAACCACCTTGTTCCATGAGTCAGTAAAAATCACTGAAGCTAATATGACAGTTTGAGAAAGTGGTTGAGGAGGCATTATGAGTATGTAATAAGCAATCGAAAGGTTTGGAGTAAAGTTCCGGAATTAGTTTCTACCATGGTAGCTTCAATTAATAAAAGCGTATGAAATGCAAATGTTGGAATAATGAACGATAATGACAGACCTACCTAAGGTTTGAAGCATGTTACATGGTTCAGTATTGTCCTTCAGAGGAGGACGTCTGACCTTACTACCTGGCCTGCCCTACCTGTTCAACAATATGGTGATGGTCCTTTCCTATGCCGAACATGACTAAGAAACCCATCAGGAGAAAGTGAGGACTGCTGGTGCTGGAGATCAGAATTGAGAGTGTAGTTCTGGAAGCGCACAGCAGGTCAGGCAGCATCTGAGGAGCAGGAAAATCAACGTTCCAGGCATAACCACTTCATCAGGTATCTTAATGAAGTCCTTATGCCTGAAACGTCAATTCTCCTGCTCCTCGGAATCTGCCTGACCTGCTGTACTTTTCCAGCACTACAGTCTCGACTGAGAAGCCAATTAGTTGTAATAAAGCTTCTTAAAAAAGATCAACCATAATTAGCCGAGCAAGATGGCAGGCCTTCAAAAAGGGAGCTGATGACCACCTTCTTGGGATATGTGACTAACTTTTTCATAATTGAATGAAGAATTCAAAAAATGCAAATTATGGTGAGTCAGGCTCTTCAGACAGAGTCCGGTACACATTTAAGATTGATGATTGGATGCAAAGTCTCCTGTGATGTTGCTGTGAACAGCAAGAGATTCTTGCCAGTATAATACTCCAATATTTGTTCGTGATGTAACGTGTCTGATTTATTGCATTTCTGTTTGTGACTGCTTTCTGTGCATTTCCAACACTAGGATCACAGTGGTCATTTCAAGAGACCAGTATTCCCGAACTCCAGTTTGGTGCTGAATGGACGGGGTTTGGAATACCATCGTTTGCCCAGGGTGAAATGTGTATTTAAAGAAGTCCTGGAATCGGAAAGAAAGCCAAATGGTGACCATGTAGCCCGAGTCAATGAAATCAATACAAAAACAGCTGGTTCACGAATGACAAGGCATCTATCACCTTTACGTGGTCTGGCCGACATGAGATTCCAGACCCACTGGGAAGTAATTGACTGTGTTCTGAAGTGGCTTTAGCAAGCTATGCAATGGGCAATTGGGGATAGGGACTCATTGCTGACCCTTACCATTAAGTAATACGTATAACAAAACCTCACAACAACTATATCAATTAAATGTAATTGTTGCGGCAGTTCCTGATGTGGTTTCAAGTATTTCACGTGAATATTCTAAAATGCACTTTGAGTGATGTTGCACCGTCTAAACGGACTACAATATAAATCAGTGGGGCATTCAGAGTAGATCCAGTTCAACACAGAAGTTTAATTGCAGAATTTTCAGAACTGAATTTTAACCTAAATAAAAGTTTTAAATTGTGTTTATCTTCCAGAATTAAATAAATGCTGTTGCAATTCGTTTTCATAAATTTGTATTCACTTCTACAAATGGTCAACATTCTTAAAATAAACTTGGTTCGATTTGAATCTTACCAACAAATCACTTTGTTCATCGGGCTTTTCTGTCACCATCACTTCCTTGAAGCGAATTAAGCATTTATGTAAATAAACACAGAAATAGAATTCTCAGAATAGATTACAAAACCACAAAAGCCTAATTTATACTACCCCACAAGCACAGCACACGAATTGTGGAAAACATGCAAATAACTCAATGGATTCCAATACTAATTGATGCTAGGACTTTTTTAATACATAAGTTGTATGATTGTTGAATGACAAAGGTATCAGTTGTCATGTTTAGGCAAAAATGTATAATTCAGAGATACATTGGCACAGCTAATATGTCTGTCTCTCTTTTTCTCTCTTCCCGTCCTGCCTTCCCCCCATTTTCCTTTATATCTAATGCCTTGTTTTGCCTCTCCACAATCGGACAATGTTTTCCTTAATAACATGAAGCCAACACCTCACCAACATATCCTCTCAGCCAAATTCATCCATTTCTTTAGAGAGATTTGAGTCAAGATTTTCTCAAAAATCTGTCTGAGTATTGAGTGATCTGGAAATGCTTGATCGGAATGAGGCTGCAAAACTTTACTGTGATAGTGTTTTCATTGTATCTCAGCAGTATTATTCTTGGCTGAAGAATGTTTGATGGTTCAGTGCAAAGCTTGCCCTTCAGCCCAACAAGTCCACACCGACCCGCCGAAGCGCAACCCACCCATACCCCTACATTTACCCCTTATTTTAACACTACGGGCAATTTAGCATAGCCAATTCACCTGACCTGCAAATCTTTGGACTGTGGGAGGAAACCGGAGTACCCGGAGGAAACCCACGCAGACACGGGGAGAATGTGCAAACTCCACACAGTCAGTCGCCTGAGTCAGGAATTGAACCCGGGTCTCTGGAGCTGTGAGGCAGCTGTGCTAACCACTGTGCCACCGTGCTGCCCACCATGCCATTATAGTTTAGTCTATAATTAACTTTTACTGCACATCTCATGGAATGTTTAATATTGTAGTGGATGATTTATTCTGTATTAACTTTGTGTTGTACCTATTCTGGGAGGGTTTTTTTCAGCAATGCAGGATGCAGCTCTACTCTGTGTCTAAATCAAAATATATTTGACATGATTGCATTGGACAGTACAATATAGAGGGAGATTTACGCAGCACATTACATGAGCTGTACAATCACAGAAAACATTTGATGTAGCCGTGTAAACGGGCTTGAACTCCTACCCACTGTCGTTCTGATTTTGAAATGCTTGATACCAGAATAAAAAGGGAACAACACTATGCATCGAAACTTTGTTATACAAGTAGATTATCATCTACAGGCACAGACATACACACACACATTCGCAAATCATCTCTGAACAACCCTTGCAGTATTTAATGGATGAGTGTTGAGAGAGCTTTAATATGCAATGTGTGTGTATTCCATGCAATGCATGCCGACAGTGAGTTTGATAAGGTAGTTTAAAATTAGTTTTGATCTGTCTTTAACCTTTTCTGTGACAGTCATTGTTGTGTTTGACAAATATTCAACAGAACTGGAGGACTCTATGACTATAAATGCAGTCACTGCATTCGAGGCAGAATGCAATGCCATCAAACAGGGAGAAAGATGTTCCCTTTCTTTTTTCATGATAAGGAGGGATTGAAGCAGCTGGGCTTCAAACATGAAATGGAGGTTAATTTAACTGAGGCCTATATAATTCTGAAAAGAGTAACTTAGAGCAAAGGTCAATGAGAGGAAACCAGAGCAATCCTCTTCAGCCAATGGAGTTTGGTCTTCCAAACAATGACATCATGGCTGAACTGATAATCCTCACCACCACTTTTCAGCGTTTAACTCTCAGCATTGATTCAATTACGAAATCAAAACCAGTCTATTTCAGCCTTCAAAATACTGACTGACCCAGCCTCGACAGTCTTCTGTGGAAACAAATTCCACAGATTCACTACATTCTTGGAGACAAAATTCTGTTCAGCCTGAATTTTGTGACCTCTAATTCAGAGATTTTACTCACTGGTCCGAAACTCTCCCACAAGGGGAAACAACATTTCTGCATTTACACCATCAAGTTTCCTGAAAATAATAGATGTTTCAGAATGTCACCACTGGATCTTCTATGTTCCATTGAGTATCGGCCCAAACGACTCTATCTCTACTCTCAAGACAGTCCCTCCAACCTCAGGATCAGTCGGCTAAACATCGTGTGGATTGTCTCACATTCCAGTGTACCTTTCCTTCGATATGAGTCCAAAGATCAATTCACAGTATTCCAGCTGTGGTAAGAATAGAGTTTATTTTTTCAGTGATAACGAACATTATAGTCATACAAATATCCAGCACAGAAACAGACCCTTCGGTCCAACTGCACGGACCAGACATCCCAATCTGACGGCGTTCCATTTGCCTATCTTTCTCTAAATGTTACCTGTTCATACACCCATCCAGGTGCATTTTAAATGCAGTAATTGAACCCACCTCCACCACTACCACTGGCAGCTTTTTCCAGTCACACATGTGAAAAGGTTACCCCTCAGGTTCTTTTCAAACGTTTCTCCTCTCATCTTAATCTGCTGTCTTCTAGTTTTGGACTCTCCCACTCGAGGAAAAAGGCCTTGACTAGTCACCATATCAATGCCCCGCATGATTTGATAGGTCTGGTTCAGGACACTCCTCAGCCTCCTTTCCTCTTGCTGCAGGGAAAAGAAAAGCCTCGGCCTATTCAGCCTCACCTTACACCTTAAACACTCCAGTTCCAGCATCATTCTTGAAAATCTTTTCTACACCCTCTCAAGTTTAAAAAAATCCTTCATAGAAATGGTCAGCCAGATTTGTCTAAACGTGGCCTCACAAATGTTCTGTACAGCTGAGACGTGACATCTCGACTCGTCCACTTAATGTTATGACCAATGAAGGAAAGCGTAACAAACGCCACCTTCCCCACACTGTATACGTACAACTCAACTTCCAAGGAATGATGCATCTGCACCCTTTGGTTTCTTTGCTCAGCAACACTGCCCAGGGCCCAGACATTAATTGGATAAGTTCTGCCCTGGTTTGCCTTACAAAAATATAACACATCACATTTATTTAATAAAGCATAGGTTCATGAAAGGCAGGTCATGTCTTACTGATTTATTGGAATTTTTTGATGTCATAATGAGTGTGGTAGACAATGGGGAACTGGTAAACGTGGTGTATCTGGATTTCCAAAAGGCATTGAGCAAGGTACTCCACAAAAGGCTGCTGCATAAGATAAAGATGCACAATGTTACGGGCAATGCAGTAGCATGGACAGAAAATTGGTTAACTAACAGAATGCAAAAATTGTGGATAAATGGGTGTTTTTTTTATCGTTGGCAATCAGTGGCTAGTGATGTGTCTCAGGGATGAGTGTTGGGACTGCAATTGTTTACAATTCAGATAGGTTGTTTTGATTTGGAGGCCCAAGTGTAAAGTGTTGTAGTTCGCAGAAGACACTTAAATGAGTGATAGAGCAAAGTGTGCAGAAGGATATAGACAGGTTAAGGGAGTGGGTGGGGGTCTGGTAGATGGGTAACAATGTTAGTAAATATGAGGCCATCCATTTTGGTAGGAATAATAACAAAGTGGACTACTTTAAAATGGTGAAAAGTTACGGAATGCTGCTGTGCAGGGGGACCTGGGTGTTCTTGTTCGTGAAACACAAAAGTATGGTTTGCAAGTACAGTAGGTAATTAGGAAGACAAATGGAATAATGTCCTTCATTGCCAGTGGATAGATTTTAATATGAGGACTTTCTCCTGCAGCTGTTTAGGGCGCCGGTGTGGCCACGTCTGGAGTACTCTGTACACTTTTCATCTCCTTACATGAGATGGCACTGGGGTGAGGTTTGCTGAGGAGGTTCACCATGTTGATTCTGGAAATGAGGCGGTTGGGTTATGAGGAGAGATTGAGCAGACTGGGATTATACTCATTGGAATTTCGAAGGATGGGGGAGTGGGATTCTAAAATTATAAATGGGATAAATGAGACAGAAGCAGGGAGGCTGTTTCCACTGGTGGCTGAAATTAGAACTAAAGGGCATTGCCTCAAAATAAGGGCAGCAGATTTAAGACTGAGTTGGGGATGAACGTCTTCACCCAAAGGGTTGTGAATCTGTGGAATTCCCTGCCCAGTGAAGCAGCTGAGGCTAACCTGTTGATTGTTTTAAAGGTGAAGATAGATTTTTGAACAGTAAAGCAATGAATGGTTATAATGAGCGGGTGGGTAAGTTGAGCCTCAGTCCATTGAAATATGACCCATGATGTTATTGAAAGGCAGAGCAGACTCATGGGGTCAGATGGCCTACTCCTGATCGTATTTTTTTATGTTCGAATGTTGTTATGTTCTAATAGGCCTCCAATCCAAAATGTAATGCTCTCTGACTGCTAAATAAAAACTGGAAGAACTGTGGATGTTGTGTATCAGAAACAAAAACAGAAATTGCTGGAAATGCTCAGAAGGTCTGGCAGCATCTCTGGTGTGAAAGGCTCACCGGTTTATGGTTGCCTGGCTTTTCCATACAACTTTCTTCAATAATTCTTCACATTATTCACTCTCCAGTCTTCTGGCATCTCATCTATGATTATCAACGATACAAATATCTCAGCAAGGGGTCCAGGAATCTCTTCCCTAGCTTCCCACAAAGTTCTGGGAAATACCTAATCAGGTCTCCTGGATTTATTTCCATTCTTCTGCTTTAAGATCTCCAACATCTCCTCTTCTGTAAGATTAACTCTTTTTACGATCTCATTATTTATTTCCTAACCTCCTTAGCTTCCATGCTCCTATCTACTGTAAATATTGATGCAAAATATTTCCTTAATTTTTCAGCCATCTCCTGTGTTTCCACACATAGAAAACCATGTTGACTTTTAAGGGGCTGAATTCTCTCCTTAGTTATTCATTTAACCTTAACATAATTTTAGAATCTTTTTAGATTCTTCTTAATTCTATTTGCCAATGCAATTTCAAGTCCCCCTTGTGCCCTCATGGTTTCCTGTTTAAGTATAATCCTTCTGCCCTTAGACCCTTCTCAATATTCACTTGATCCCAACTGTCTGTATCTGATGTATGTCCCGTTCGTTTTCTGGACAGGAGATCAATTTTCCTTGTCATCGAGCTATTCCCATGCCTTGCCCTTCACACAAATACTGAACTCTCATTGTCTCATTCTTAAAGGTCTCTCACTTGTCAACAGCCCCTTTACCTGTGAATAACCTCCCCTAACCAACTTCTCAAAGTCTAATATCATCAAAACTGGCCACACTCCAATATGGAACATTCATTTTTTAAATAAATTCTATCCTTTCTCATCATTATGATTAAACAAATAGAATTATGATCACTTTCCCTGAAACCTGCCCCTATGGACACCTCAGTCTTGGTTCCCAACAGAAGGTCAAGTATTGCGCACTCTCTAGTAGGTGCATCCACTGATTAAATAACAAAGTTTTCTTGTACACACTTAACCGATTTTTCCCCATTCCAAGATCTTAACACTATCCCAAACTCTGTTTGTAAAGTTAAAAGTTAAAAGGTGATCACCTCTTTCTTATATTTAAGTTTCATCCATATAACTTCACTGGGCAATCCCCAAGGAATATCCTCTCTACATCCAGCCATCATGTTCTGACTAACCAAAAACAGCACTCCTCCTCCTTTCTTGCTCCCTTACCCATACATTCTATCGTATCTATATCCTGGAACATTAAGCTGCCAGTCCTGTTCATCACTGAGCCACATTTCTATAAGGGTAATGATATCCTTGTTCCACATTCCCATCTATGCCCCATGTTCATCTGTCTCACATGTCAGGCCTCTTGCATCGAAGTAAATGCAGTTTCGCAGTCTTACCTCGCTCTTGCCAAACTGTTGTCTGGCTTGACTCTTAGAATTGCTGACCTCATCTCACCTCAAAAAATTCTCTTTTCTGGCTATCTTATTGGTTCCCACAATCCCCCTTACTAGTTTGAAACCTTCAGCATACTGCTAGCAAATTTCCCCACAAGAATCTTGGTCCCCTTCCAATTCAGGTCCCTCTTATACAGGTCCCAATGATTGAAAAATGGGAATCCTAACTCCTGCAGTAGCTCCTCAGCCACACATTCGCTGCTCTATCAGACTGTTCCTAATCTCAATATTCCATTAGTTTTTAAACAAACCCCAACATGACATTTGCCATCCTCATGACAGTTGAAATTAAAAGATAACTTTTTGTGGTTCGGACATGCAGTCTCCCTGTAGATTTCTGAATTCAATCTCTATGTAAAAAATACTCAGCCTCTTTAAATGCATAATTTCACGGTTTATGTGTGCTCTCATTTATTTCATCCACATTACATTATTATGCAAAGCTCCTTGTTCATTCTCGTGTCCTATTTGTATCCCTCCGAAAACATCTTTTTGTGTCATACTCATCACTTGCCTCCTCTTCAATTTTTGTGTCATTCGCAAACTTGCCTACAATTTATTCACTTTCCTCATCAAAGTCATCAAAATATTTTGTAATTTTTTGTGTCCCCAGAACAGATTTGTGTGGTACTCCACAGATTGACATCCTGTAAAATAAAACTCTTGATCAAAACTTTTCTGATTGGGATCCTTTCCTCATGTTAATACAGTACATCCAAAGCCAAGGCTCCTTTCTTATTCAGTAATCTTATGCATCGGTGCAATCAAGCAACTTCAGAAAAACAAAACATATTACAATCACGGTTTCCTCCATTTTCTCAAAGAATTCCAAAACATTTATCGGGCAAGATTTCCATTTTGTAAAGCCATTCTCAGTGTTCTGCTGTAATATCGTTTTTTTAAAGACTCCACCATTTTTTCAATAAATGATGTTAAACTCAATCGCCTCAGTCAATCTTTTTGTGCCTTTACTTTTTTTGAGTGAATGTGTTGGTTGAAGGATCTACTATCAGCCCTTACTTCCACCTGCTGGAGAGGCACTGTCATTGCATCTATTGTGAAAATCTCAACAAAATATATCTGATGTTCATCTATTGAGAAAGCAATTTCACCACTGTTCTAGCTCATCACCTTCTGCTGGCGTTCCCAGATTTTACGAAGCAACTCATTGAAAGTCGACAAGGCTAGTTAGCATCAAACTAAGATCAATATTTGAGCAAAAATATCTCAATTCCTGGTCACGTATTTCTGTTTATCTCTTTTTAGGACATTAGCTTCGACAATGTGGAGTCTGTATGGGTGGAGCTGTGAAATACCAAGGGACAAAAATATTAGTGGGTGTCATACACAGTCCCCCAGACTGCAGTGGTCATGTTGGAATAGCAGTAAACAGGAAATTAGCGAAGCATGTGATATGAAGAAATCGGTGATCATGGGTGATTTTAATCTGCATCTAGATTGGACAAATCAAATTAGCCACAATGTCTACGAAGGGGAATTTCAGGCATACATATGGGATGGTTTTCTTAACCAACATGTGGATGAACCAACTAGAGAGCAGGTCATCTTAGACTGTATACTGTGTAATGAGAAGGGAAGCATTGTCAATCTTGCTTCGTGAGACTCCTTGGGGATGAGTGACCATGACATGATACAACTTTTTTTCAAGATGGAGAGTGAGCCAGCTGATTTGAGACTAGGGTGCTGAATTTTAATAAAGGAAACTATGAAGATATATAAAGCATGAGTTAGCGTTGATAGATTAATGGAAGTTGCATAAAGGTATGACAGTAGATAGGCATTGGCAAATATTCAAGGAAATCATGGGGGAACTGCAACAACTATTTATTCCTGTCTGGTACAAAAGCAAAATGGGTAACAGGGTCAATCCATGGCTTATAAAGGAATGTAGATAATATCCAATTGAAGGAAGAAGCATAGATATTGGCCAAGAAAAATAAAAGGTCTGATGTTTGAGAGCAGTTTCGAATTCAGCAAAGAAGGACCAAGGGATTGATTAAGATGGGGAAAACACAGCACTAAAGAAAGTAAGCTTGCAGGGAACATGAAGACTGACGCTACAAAGTTCTACAGTATGCGAAGAGAAAGAGATTGGTGAAGACAAATGTAGGACCCTACAGATGGAAATGGGGAAATGTATAACAAAGGACAAAGAAACAGATAAGCAACTGAATACATACTTTAGTTCTGTCTTCACAAAAAAGGACAGTTGTACAGGCGGTGGGGGAGGCTGCAGTTGTAGCATTGTGTTCTGTTTTGGTCACCTTGCTCACGGAAAGATGTTATTAAACTGGAAAGAGTGGAGAAGAAATTTATTAGGAAGTTGTTAGGACTCAGTGACCTGAGTTATAAGAAGAGACTGAACAAGCTAGAACTTCTTTTCTTGGCAGTCTAGGAGACTGAGAGGGGATCTTATAGAACTGAACAAAATTATGAGAGGCATGCACCCAGTCTTTTTTGCCAGGATTGGGGAATCAAGGATTAGATGGCATTAGTTTAAGGTTAGAGGGGAAAAGCATAAAAGGGAACCTGAGGGGCAATTTGATTACACAGAGGCTGGCACGTGTATGCAATGAGCTGCCAGCAGAAATAGTTGAGGTGGGTACGTTAACAACATTTAAAGGCGTTTTGACAAATACATTGATAGGAAAGGATTAGAAGGATGTGGACCAAATGCAGGGAAATGGGGTTAGCATGGTTGGGCATTTGGTCAGTATGGACCAGTTTGGGCTAAACGACCTCTCTCTGTGCTGTATGACTCTCTGACTCGAAGATACAAATCAAGTACCAGAAATCCTGGAGAATGCCAGATTGAGAGAGAGGGAAGAACTGAGGGAGGTCGATATTACTAGAGAAATGGAGCTGGAAAATTGAGGGGATTGAACCCGATAAATCCTCAGGACCTGATAAATCCACATCCCAGAGTACTAAAGGAAATGGCTCTAGAAATAGTGGATGCTTTGGTTGTCAGGATTCTTTAGATTTTGGTACAATCCTTGCAGATTGGAGGGCAGCTACTGCCACTCCAACACTCAGAAAGAGAGGTACAGAGAAACCAGGCAATTATAGACCAGTAAGCGTCACATCAGTAGTGGGGAAAATTATCAAATCCTTTATCAAGTACTTTATGGCAAAGCATTGAGAAAGCCGTGGCAAGATCAAACAGAGTCAGCATGGATTTATGGAGGGGAAATCATGCTTGCCAAATCTATTGGAATTCTGTGAAGATGTAACTGACAGAGTTGAGCTGAAAATGTGCTGATGACTAAAGCACAGCAGGTTAGGCAGCATCCAAGGAATAGGAAATTCGACGTTTCGGGCCAGAGCCCTTCGTCAGAACAAAGGGGAACTGGTCAATATGGTATATTTGGGCTTTCAAAAAATGTTTGACAATGTCCTACTTAAGACATCACTGTGCAGTATTAAAGCGCATGGGATTGGGGTAAGTGTACTGAGATAGATAGAAAACTGATCGGCAGAGAGGAAACAGAGTAGGGCTTAAGGGGTCCGTTTCAAATTGGCAGCCAGTAGCTAGTGGGGTGCCACAGGGACCCAAACTATTAACAATATTTATTAAGGTTTTGGACGAAGGAATAAAATGGAACATCTCAAGGCTTGCAGATGATACCAAATTGGTTGGGAGGGTGAACTGTGACGAGGATGCACAGACCCTATGGGATGATCTGGACAGATTGGCTGAGCGGGCAAATCAATGGCAGATGCACTTATTTTGGATAAATGTCAAATCATTCACTTTGGAGAGAAAAGCAAGGTGGTGGATTGCTACCTGACTGGCTGTAAATTGGGAGAGGAGAGTGTGCTGCAGGGTCCACATGTCCTTGTGCACCAGTCGCTGAAGGTAAGCATGCAAGTGCAGAAGGCAGTAAAGAAGGCAAATGCTATATTGGCCTTCTATGTGAGATGTTTCATGTACAGGAGCAGGGATATGTTGTTACAGTTGTACAGGGCCTTGGTGAGGCCACACCTCAAACACTGTGTGTAGTTTTGGTCCCCTTTGCTGAGGAAGGATGTTCTTGCTTGGATGGTGAAACTAACATACGAGGACAGATTGACCAGGTTAGGATTGTATTTGCTGGAGTTTAAACGAATGGGAGGGGATCTCATTCTAACAGGATGAGACAGGGTAGATACAGGAAGATCGCTCCTGATGGTGGGTGTGTCTAGAATCAGGGGACACAGACTGAAGATTTGAGGTGGATCATTTAGGACAGCGATGAGGGAGACATTTATTCACCCAAAGTTTGATGAGCCTGTGGAATATATTATCACAGGAATTAGTTGATGCCAAAACATTGAATGTATTGAAGATGTGGCTAAATATGGCATTTAAGGCAAATGAGTTCAAAGGGGAGTAGGCAGGATGAGGTTGTTGAGTTGGACGATGAGCCAAGATCATGATAATATCAGAGCAGGATCAAAGGGCTGAATGGCCTCCTCCTGCTCCTATCTTCTATGTTTAAGTGGATATTGCCCTGAGAAAACCATGGACATTATTAGTGCTTCCCCATTTACCATAAAATATCACTCATCACCCCACCTGAAGCATAATGTGGAGACATAACCTCTCAAATTTCAATGACACATTGCCTCCCAAGAGTCAAGCTGTGATGATTTAAATGCAGCTTTGCTCATTCTTAACACAAGATGTCATTTTGTTCTGTGATTGTTTGTGTGTATGTCTGTGTGTGGTGGTGTAAGTCTGCGTGCGGGTGTGTCTGTGTGCGTGTGTCTGTGTATGTATGTGTCTGTCTTTGTGTGGTTGTATGTGTGTGTGAAGGTCTGTGTGTGTCTCTGTGTGGTGGTGTGTGCGTACCTGTGTCTGTGTGTGTGTCTCTGTGTGGGTATGTGTCTGTGTCTGTGTGCACACGTGTGTATGTGTGCATGTACATTTCTGTAACTGTGACCATGTGAAGCACATGATATTTCCTTGAAACTAATTTCTTTGTCAGAGGCCACCAGCATGCTCCAGTAGCTGGAAGGTGCTCTAATGTATTTCAGATTGCGTGCCTCCATGCAATGTAACTTTCCTGCTTGATGAAAAGGCTGATTCATAAGAGACAATTTCTCTTTAACAATTACAGAGTGTCATTATGATTTATTGCCTTTAGTTTTAGTGTCTAAGGTGATGTCTAGTTACCCTGACAGATCATGTCAAATCAATGGAAATCTTCCCATTCATTTCTCTCAGCCAATTGGGACTCTCTCCATGTATAGTCGATGTTCAGCATTCCTGAAGCGGACCCTTTGGTCCATCACTAGCTGCCTGGCTGTAGGAATCTCACCATGCAGGAAGTAAATTCACAAGCCACATGCTTCCATTCTGTCGACATGCCCAAGACACACATGTTGGGTGATTTAGGAACTCTCCATTTGAGAGGACGCAAAATTGAATAATTTGTCAGGTCACCTCCAAATCTCAGCATTCCAACTGGCATACTCTCACCCAGATGTCAATTAAACCCAACAACCCCTGCAAGTCTCCATACAACAGCCTTTTCACTCCTCCCTCTGCATGTTCTAGGACCACAAAACAGCTTGCAAGTTCATCTGTAGCTCTTAGATTACTTCAGACCAGACAAGATAACCGAGGGAAAAGGAGAAAGAGAGGAGTGCAGCTCAGAGTCACAAAGTGTGGCGCTGGAAAAACACAGTGGGTCAGGCAGCATATCCAAGTGGTACGAGAGTCAACGTTTCGGGCATAAGGCTTTCATGGAGTGTCCTGTCCGAAACAACGACTTTTCGGTCAGAAGTGAAGACTATTGTTGTGACAAGGCCTGCTGTTGGAATTGGGCAGTAAAAATCAATAACTTAGTCACCATTCTAATAGATCGAAATAATTCAACATTCTTGTGGATCGATGATCTCATGTTCTAAATAAATACAATGACCATCATTGTTATGTGAATCATGAAAAAATTGGAAAACATTAACGGATAGATAACAAGGTCATAAAGCCACCAGTTGAAACACGAGAAGAAATCAAAGAATTCAGATAAGCAAGTTAAAACAGAATTATCAGAGACCATACTTGATTAAATGGCTCCGACAAAACAAGTACAGATGGAGAACTAATGGAAGATGAAAAACTGAAACAATTGCATTGAAAAGCATACACAGAAGAAGAATCTGAGGGCATTCCCAAATGTTACTAACTTAAACATGCTGTCTTGATGAGGAAATGGAAACCATCACATATTCAGGCAGATGGGAAAGTGGGAGAAATTCATTACCAGGAGCTGATAGAAAGGAGGCGAGGCAGGTAGCACATGAGCTACCTGTGGGTCATTGTGGGAGTGAGAAGCACTCCCGCTAAAATACAAAAACATTTTTACTGGCCTGGACTGCATAAAGATGGAGTTGAAAATTGCCAGAAATGTCATACATGTCATGCAACCGGAAAACCTCAAGCAGTAATAAAACCAACACCTTTAATACCCATCCATGCATTTGAGGAACCTTTTACAAGAGTCTTAATTGATTGATTTGGATGCCTACATAAAATAAAAATGTGGGAAACAGCATTTATTAAAAATAAGTGATGAGTCCATTAGATTTGCAGAGGCCATTCCGTTTGTGCAATACCACTGCTAGAAGGATTATTAAAGAGTTACCCCAATGTTTAACTCGACAAAGACTATACACAGAGATACAATCATATCAAGGGTCAAATTTTACATCAAACATTTGCATGGAAGTTATGGGTGGCTTAGGAATAAAACAATTCAATTCTCCTCTTTCCCAACAAGGATGACAGGGAGTGTTAGAAAGGTGGAATCAAAATTCAAAGCCCATTAGCAAATTTAGAGAAGACCATATTGAGGGCTTGTTGTCAAGACAATTAAACCAACTGGATAAAGGAATTCCATTTTAACATCTTGACAATAGGGATGTACAAAATGTATCTGCCTCATTCTGAACATTTGAATGAGTGTTGTGGCATGAGCTGAGAGCGTCACTGGAAAAAATAAGGAGAAATTAGTGAGTCAGAGTTCAGCTACCACACACTTAAACTGTGTTTCAAATTTTAGGGAATGATTACATTGAGTGGGGAGTTGGCTAGATGGCATTGAAAAGTAGCACAGCATGTGATAAAGCCGGAAGCAGACAAGAGATCAAACATTTGTAATTTTGTGAACAGAGATAAAGTGTTAGTGCTTTTCCAGTGAGAGGGGGACCTTCAAAAGCAAGATTTAGTGGAACTTCTCAAAGTGAAAGTAAGTCGAGTGAGGTGAATTATTTAATAAGGATTGCAGATAGAAAGAAATCTCACACAGTGCCCCAAGAATGTGCACAATGGTTATTTCGAGAACGTGACAAAGTTGTTCCTTTAACAAGGGTAGGTTGTCATTGTTTTTTTTCTCCTGGAGGTCATAAAAACACAGGTTCGGAAAAGTCTCAGTTTGGAAAGATTTTAGGACCAATTTGATAATAGCTAAGAGATACTGCCTCATATCGAAGGTGTTCAAGTTTAAAAATAACACTTGTACAATGAAAGGGGAGTGGCCAGTTCTCCCAGCTCAGAGTTCTCTGGTTTGCCTTTTTTTAGCACGAGAGTGAAGAAAGGCTGCTGGGTCCCAAGAAGCAGGTCCATGCTGGTAATCTCTCTCAGCCGTCTATCCTGTGATAATTATTAGATTAGATTACCTATTATGTGGAAAAAGGCCCTTCGGCCTAACAAGTCCACACCGACCCTCGAAAGAGCAACCTACCCAGAACCACACCCCGATATTTACCCTAAACAATGCAGCTAACACTGCAGTCAATTTAGCATGGCCAATTCACCTAACCTGCACACCTTTGGACTGTGGGAGGAAACTGGAGCACCCGGAGGAAACCCACGCAGACATGGACAGAATACGGAAACTCCACACAGACTTTTGCCCGAGGCAGGAATTGAACCCAGGTCCCTGGCATTTTGAGGCAGCAGTGCTAACCAGTGAGCCACCATGCTGCCCACAGTTGTGTTTGATTTGACCTTTTGTGCCAAGGGTGTTTATAGGAATTTTGCAAGTATCTTGGAACAGATAAACTGTCAGGTTTTAAGATAGGATAAGTTATTCTGTATTCTGTTTTCTGTTCTTTGTGTTTCATTCAGTAATCTTGTAAATAAATCCTGATTGGTTTAAAATGAGATGTTTTGATCAGCTGTTTCTCTCCATGAATATCCACTGTACACCTTCTCAAAACAACTAGTAAAGTTTGGGTCTGGGTTACCTTCTTGAAACGTTTTGAGGAGTCTGGCCTGGTCCGTAACAACCGAGAAGGAAAGTAAAAGGAGAATATGTTACTGGATACAACACAGAGTGACAAAGTAAGTTCAGAGGATTCTGAATTGGACTTTCCTCATATTAAAATGGACAATGAGGACGTTCTCAAAATTTGGTATAAATTATTGAGTTACCTTCCCCAGTAAATCAAAATGACCTAAAAAAGTTATTAATATTGCGTGGTGAGATGTGTGCGAATAGGCTGGGAAGTACTAAGTTAATTATGCATGATATAGATATAGGAAATGCTGTTCCAACTAAGCAATGTCCTTATATATTTACACCAAAAAAAGTTGGTATCAGTTCAAAGACAGCTTGAATGCAAGTTCCAAAACAAAGCATCAATGTGAGTTGCAGCAACTGGAGCTCATTCATAGTCATGGTGTCACAACCAGATGATTCTATGCAGATTATAGCAAAGTGAATGCAAGTTGCAGAGTCTGATTCATATCCGATTCCTCAATGAGAAGACTGTATTGAAAAGGAAGAACAAGCAACTTATATTTGGAATTGCTCAGAGGATACTGGCAGGTACCTTTATCCGAAGGAGTGAAGACAATTTTGGCTTTTGTAACACTGAATGGACTTTACCAACTTAAAGTCCTCGAGTCACAGAGTCATGGAGATGTACAGTATGGAAACTGACCATTCGGCCCAACCTGTCCATGCCAAACAGATATTCAAACCTAAACTAGTCCAGCTGCTAGCACCCTGCCCATGTCACTTCAAAATCTTCCTATTCGTATATACATCCAGATGAATTTTAAATGTTGCATTTGTACCATCCTCCTCCACTTCCTCTGGCAGCTCACTCCATACATGTACCACCCTCTGAGTGAAAACAGTTGCCCCTTAGGTCTCTTTTATATCTTTTCCCTGTCACTCGAAACCCATGCCCTCTAATTCCCCGACCCCAGGGAAAAGACTTTGACTATTTATCCTATTCATGCCCCTCATGATTTTGTAAACCTCTATAAGGTCACCTCTCAACCTCCAACGCTCCAGGGAAAAGACCCCAGCCTGTTCAGCCTCTTCCCATAGGTCAAATCCTCCAAACCTTGCAACATCCTTGTTAATTTTTTCTGAACCCTTTCAATTTCCACAACAGCTTTCCGATAGGAAGGAGATCAGAATTGCTCACAATATTCCAACAGTGGCCGAACCAGTGCCCTGTATAGCCACAACATGAACTCCCATCTCCTATACTCAATGCTCTGACCAATAAATGCAAGCATACTCGATCCTTCTTCACTATCCAGTCTTCCTGAGACTCCACTTCCAAGTAACTATCAACCTGCACTCCAAAGTCTCTTTGATCAACAACACTCCTCAGGACCTTCCCAAGAAGTGCATAAGTCCAGCCCTGATTTGAATTTCCAAATGCATCACCTCGCATTCATCTGAATTAAACTCTTTTACCAACCTTTGGCCCATTGGCCCATCTAGTCAAGGTCCTGTTATACTCTGAGGTAACCTTCTTCACTGTCCACTATACCAAAAATGTTGGTATCATCCGCAAATTTACTACATATGCCTTTTATGTTCACATCCAAATTTTACATATAAAAGATAAAAAGCAGTGTACCCAGCACCAATCCTTGTGGCACACCTCTGGTCACAGGCCTCCAGTCTAAAAATCAACTCACTACCACCACGCTCTGTCTTCTACCTTCAAGCCAGTTTTGCATCCAAGTGGCTACTTCTCCCTGTATTCCATGAGATCCAACCTTGCTAGCCAGTCTCCCATGAGGAACCTTGTCGAATGCCTTACTTAGGTTCATGTAAATCACGTCCATCGCTCTGCCTCACTAATTCTGTTTGTTCCTTATTCAATAAACTCAATCAATTTCATAAGACATGATTTCCCACGCACAAAACCATGCTGACTATCCCTAATCAGTCTTTGCCTTTCCAAATACATGTAAATCCTATCCCTCAAGATTCCCTCCAACTGCAACGTGCCCACCAATGATGTCAGGCTCACTGGGCTATAGTACCCTGGCCTGTCCTTACCAACTTTCTTAAAGAGTGGCATCATGTTAGCCAACCTGCTGTCTTCCCACACCTCACCTATGACTATCGATGATACAAATATCTCAGTAATAGGCCCAATAATCACTTCGCTAGCTTCTCACAGAGTTCAAGGGTACACCATATCAGCTCCTGGGGATTTACCGATCTTCGTTTGTTTTAAGACATCCAGCACCTCCTCCTCTGTAATCTTGACATTTTTCAAGATGTTACTATATATTTCCCCACATTCTATATCTTCCATGTCATTCTCCACAGGAAATATTAATGCAAATACTACTTTAGTATCTCCCCCATATCATGCAATTCGACACATTGGCAGCCTTGCTGATGCTTGAAGGGCCCTATTGTCTCCCTAGTTACCCCTTTATCCTTAATGTATTTGTAGAATCAGTTTGGATTCTCCTTAACCACATTTGCCAAAGCTATCTCATGCCCCCTTTGTGCACTCCTGATTTCCCTCTTACTCCTACTGCCTTTATACTCAAAGGATTCACGCGATCTATTCTGTCTATACCTTACATATGCTTCCTTCTTTTTCTTGATCAAACCCACAATTCTTCTAGTCATCCAGCATTCTTCACACCTACCAGCCTTGCCTTTCACCGAACAGGAACACACTGTCTCATTATCGGATTTTTGAAAACTTCTTCATTTTCCAACAATTCATTTACCTACAAAAATCTGCACCCAATCACCTTTTCAAAGTTTTTACCAAATACTGCCAATATTGTCCTTTATCCAATTTAGAATGTTAACAGTTAGATCCTGTCTATCCTTTTCCATCACTATTTAAAAACTAATAGAATTATGGTCCTATGTTGCTAACCATGCCCTGAGTTAATCTGCCTTCCCTGTTAGGCGTCTTGCATTGAAGTAAATAAAGGATGATTTATCAGTTCTACCTTGATCTCTGCTTTGTCCCTGCCTGCCCTGACAGTTTGACTTGCTCCTCTTCCCAACTGTAGTACTCTCAGATTGATCTCTTTCTTCACTATCTCCATGGAACCTACACCGGGCCCCAACTCCCACCCTGACTACTTTACATCCTCCCAAGCAGCTGAAGCAATCTCCCTGTCAGTTTATTAGTCCCCTTCCAATTAAGGTGCAATCCATCCTTCTTGTATAGGTCACTTCTACCCGAGAATAGCTTCCAATGATCTAAAATTTGAACCCTTCTCCCATATACCATTTCCTCAGCTACACATTGATCTTGGACACTGCCCTCCCTCCCCTTCTTTGACCGCTCCATCTCCATCAACAGTGACCAACTCAACACTGACATCTTCTACAAACCCACTGGCTCCCACAGCTAAACAAGGACAGGATCCCCCGATCTTCACTTCCACCCCACCAACCTCCAGACACATTGCATCAACCTACGCCATTTCTGCCACCTACTAATGGACACCAGCACAAGAGATATATTTCCCTCCAAACCCTTACCTGCTTTCCGTAAGGACTATTCCCTCTGCAATTCCTTTGTCAGGTCCACACCCCACCAACCCACTCTCCCCTTCTGGCACCTTCCGTTGACACCACTGGAATTGCAAAACCTGTGCCCCCAACTCCCTCGCACTTCCGTCAAATGCCCCAACGAAACTTTCCACATCCATCAGAACTTTCGCTGCACTTCCACACGTGTCATTTACTGAATCCGTTGCTCCTGATTAGGTCTCCTCTACATCAGTGATACAGGACGCCTACTAGCTGAGCGCTTCAGAGAACATCTCCGGGATGCCCACATCAAACATTTTCCACCACCCTGTAGTTGAAAATCTCAACTGTCCCTCCCATTCCACTGAGGACATGCAGGTCCTGGGCCTCCTCTATCAGTAAACACTAACCACCCAACGCCTGGAGGAAGAATGCCTCACATTCTGCCTTGAAGCACTGCATTCACACACTATCAGTGTGGATTTCACCAGTTTCCTCACTTCTCCTCCCCTTCACCATCCGCTCAAATCCCAGTCACAACTTTCCTAATCGAGACCACCCTCATGACTTGTCCTACCTGTCCATCTTCCTTCCCACTTATCCACTCCACTCAGCCCTTCAACCTTTCACGTTTACCCCTAACTCCATCCACCTATTGCTCTCTCAGCTAACTTGCCCCAGGCCACACCCCTCCCATTTATTCCTCCACCCCCTTGGCTAACAGCCTCATTCCTAATGAAGGGCTGTTTCCTAAAATGTCGATTCTCCTGCTACTTAAATGCTGCCTGACCTGTTTTGCTTTTCCAGCACCACTTTCTCGACTCTGATCTCCAACACCTGCAGTCTTCACTTCTTCCCAGACGTTCATGTGCTGTATCCTCCTCTTCCTAGCCTCACTAGCGCACAGCATCGGGTACAATCCAGATATTACTACCAGTCAGGACTTCCGTTTCAAATTCCTGCCTAACTTTCTGTATCGTCGCTTCAGAATGCCATCCTTTTTCCTTCCTGTGTCATTCGTTCCAATGTACACAGTGACCTGCTGCTGTTCCCACTGCCCTTTGAGAATATTCGGCCTTGATCCTGAAAACAGGGAGGCTATACACCATTCTGATTTCTCGCTGCTGGCCGCAGAAACATCTGTCTGTGCCTCTGACTAGAGAGTCCCCTCTCACAATCGATCGCTTTGTACCTGACGTACTCCTTGTTACATTAGAGCCTGTCTCGGTCCCAGAAACTTGGCTGTTCATGCTGTGTTCCCATGAAGGCAATGACACCCTACATGTTCCAAAATAACATACTTGTTTGAGAGGGGGTTAGCCACAGGAGACTCCTGCGCTACCTGCCTCCCTCTCCTGCTTTTCTTGGCTGGAATCCATCCACCTGATTGTATCTGCGTTTTTTCTCCCTTCCTATAAACTACCATCCGTCAGATGCACCTAGCTCTTGCAAATTCCTCAGTGTCTCAAACTGCCGCTCCAACCGATTGAAGTGATGTGATACGGTTCGGAACCAAACACAATTACTGCTGACACAATCATCAGTAATAAGGAAATGATCTAATCTCGAACAGCCGACGGGAAGAGCACATCGCTCGGCTAAACGCCATCTTTGTACCATAACAATCTACAGAATATAGCACAGTCTTATGCTTTAGAAACACTGATCCAGTCTAACTTATTATCAAAGATTCATATTTTTAAATTTTAATCAAAGGACAGATCTCAAACAAATAACAAAAACGAACCCACTGCACTCCCTATTAAAAATGACAACAATATTACACTTAAAAATCATGCACTTATCTGTTTCTGTGCTCTTCAGATTAGATTACTTACTGCTTGGAAACAGGCCCTTCGGGCCAACAAGTCCACACCAACCATCCGAACAGCAACCCACCCAGACCCATTCTTCTACATTTCACTTCACCTCACACTACAGTCAATTTAGCATGGCCAGTTCACCTAACCAGCACATTTTTGGACTGTGGGAGGAAACCGGAGCACCTGGAGGAAACCCATGCAGACACGGGGAGAATGTGCAAACTCCACACAAGCAGTTGCCCGAGGTGGGAATTGAACCCTGGTCTCTGGCGCTGTGAGGCAATAGTGCTAACCACTGTGCCGCCCATTAGGTTCCTCCAATGTCAGCTGTGAATTTCGCTGTTTGTTAATTTTTCTTCAATTCACTCCGATATCCAGAAACGCTTGACCTCAAACAGCAAAGGCATTAACTGTGCAGATTCACGGCTGTGTCAGACAACAGTGTAGGTTCTTCTCTCTCTCTGTCTCTCTGTCTGTCTGTCTGTTCTCTCTCTCTGTCTCTGTCTCTCTCTCTCCCTGACCATGTGGTCGCTACCTATGTTCTTTTCCTCCTTTTTAAGGTACCATTACTTTGATTTTTTTTTCTCCCAAACTTCCAAAACAGTACAACAGCTTAAGAACAGTAATTACCGCTTGTGGAATTTGAGGAACTCACTTCCAACACCGAAAATACCACAAAAGCCAGCAGGACTTACAACCAAAACTTTTTCCCATACTCCATCTTGGATTACCCAAATCCTGATAGCTGTTGCTACATTTCCATGTCAGTCATTCTCACTCACATAAATTGGTTTTCCCTGTTTCAGTTTGGTTATTTGTCTTCTAATCCTGATGAGTGCAAGGCAGAAATGTTCAATTTTGTGTTTCTTTTAGCAACATTTTAATTTTCTTCACTATTTTCTTTTTAAATCCTTTCTACTTCTCTAATGGTTACATTTGTCACCTTCAGTTGTGAGGAATATTTGACCCTATTCTCTGAGTCCATCTTATGCCAAACTGGTTGAATGTCAGACAGGTCAGGGAGTCATTCACCTCTAGACTTACACTGACAAGGAAAGCCCAGACTTCAGTCAGGTTTTTTTTCTTGTTTCTCACCAGTTATTACTAAAGATACTGAAACTTGACTGTCGCAGTCCATTTCTGGGCTTCTTACTCCCTGAACCTTTGACCTTCAGTCGGGCCGGTGGTGAAATGCCACAGTGTGGGTGAACCCTTCAAAAAGGAACTATCTCGATCAGAGATGCTAAAATGGCTCAAGGTATCAATATAAATCTAATTTATTTAACCAAAATATCAAAGCTGTCTCACACAGGCTAATTAACCTGAGCAGAAACACACTCGGTGAACATGGCTTGGGCCTGGATGTAGTTAACAGCAAAATTTCATTTTTGTAGTTCCTTTAGAATACATTGGTGTCTCAGCAGGTGGAATGAGTGAACAAACCCTTCATACAGATGAATGGCCTCTCTCTGGTGTGAACTCACTGATGTTTGATGTCAGATGATTGACTGAACGTCGTCCTGCAGTAAGAACACCAGAAAGATTTCTCATCACTGTGAACATGTTGATGGAACATCTGTTCCCCGGAACTTTTAAAGCACTTCCTACAGTTTGGACATTTCAAAGAACTGGTCTCAGTGTGAACTCACTGGCCTCCCCTTAGGGCAGAAGAGTTCCCTCCCGAAACACAGCGCAACGAAAAGGTCTCATCCCTGTGTGAAATCACCAGTGTTTGTGCACATAGGATAAGGTACAGAATGCCTTCTCACTCAGCTCAGGGGAACAGTCTGAGGTTGCTGATATATCTGCAGCTGGATGAATGAATGAACGCGTTGCCACAGTCAGAGAAGGTTCTGAGCCTCTACCCAGTGTGATCTCGCTGGTGTGCAGTGAGTTGAAATGATTGTCTGAACTTAATGCCGCAGTGTGAACTCCTGAATGGCTCTCCTCCGTTCGAATATGTCAATAGCACATCAGTTGCCCACAATTTCTATGGCATTTTCCGCAGTCCGTCATTTAAAACATTATTTTATCTTTGTGAACTCAATGGTCTGCCTGTAGTTGAGAAGACTGAGTGAACCCTTTCCCACACTTGG
Source organism: Hemiscyllium ocellatum (assembly GCF_020745735.1). NCBI lineage: Eukaryota > Metazoa > Chordata > Chondrichthyes > Orectolobiformes > Hemiscylliidae > Hemiscyllium > Hemiscyllium ocellatum. The sequence goes on along the minus strand of NC_083436.1, from coordinate 1,373,402 downwards.
AGCAGATGGATGGCGTTTTCTCAATGTGAGTGCGTTGATGAATTTCCAGTTGAGGTGGGGATTTGAATCCCTCTTCACAGTTCTCATATTTCCATAATTTCTCCCCAGCGTGACTGTGATTATGTCTTGACAGTTCAGATGATTTCATCCACACACAGGACAGGTGCATAGTTTCTCCTCACTGTGATTGGTGTCTTCTCCTTCCAAGTTCAGAATCCAACAATATTCCGATCATCAAAAAAAATCTTTCCAATTCTAATATGATACCTGGCTCTGTTTCCTGACCACAGACTGACCTCTTCACATATTCTGTGAAACTAATTAAAGAGAAGGAAAGTGAGTAAGAGAAGACCACAATCTGACTGAATGGCCATCACCAAGACCTGGCTGCTGGATGAGGTTCGAGCGCATTCCTGAAGAGGGCGCTCAGTCTCTACCCCAAAGGACACCATTGCGCAGGCGCTGAATTGATCACGTTGGAGCATGCGCAGATTGACTGAAGGCCCCCTTTTACAGTTGTCGGATAATGGCGGGGAGGTGGTGGTCCCGGAGGAATAATGGAGCCATATATGGGGAAGTGAGGCGATCCGTCTTGGTAATATCCAATAAAGGCTCCGCGAACCGAATAAGAATTAGGGGCTCCCGTGATTTCAGCCCTCAGTCTAATTCACCGGACCAGGGCCTAGGCCGGGGCGGCCATCTTGTTTGGACCCTTCTGCTATTTAAACCAAACACATAGAAAAACTCACCTTGCCTCGTAATCTGTTAAAGTATGCGTGACAGAGGACTCCCAAATCCCACTATTTAAAGAAAATTATCAATTTTATTCTTTAACCCTAAACGTGAATATTAAATAAAAGTGAACATTTAAATGAACATTTCAATTGGGGAAAATGAAATTATGACACGATCAGACAGGAGTTGGGAAGCACAAACTGGGAGCAATTGTTCCACAGAAAGGGCACAGCAGACATGTGGAGACTATTTAAGGAGCAGTTGTTTCAAGTGATGCATGAAGTTGTTCCTCTGAGACAGGTAAGAAAGGGTAAGATTAAGGAACCTTGAATGACGAGAACAGAGGGGCTTCTCGTCAAAATAAAGAAGGCAGCTTAAATTAGGTGGAGGAGGCAAGGATCTAGCACAGCTTTAGAGGATGACAGGCTTGCTAGAAACGATCTCAGAAAAGGACAGAGGAGAGCCAGAAGGGAGCATGAAAAGGATTGGCAGGAAGGACTAGGGAGAACCCAAAGTTATTTCACTTAACGTGAGGAATAGAGAATGATCAGGGACAATAGAGCCAATCAGGGATAGCTTAGGGAACTTGTGCGTGGAGTCTAACCACATAGAGGAAGCCCGGAATGAGTTTTTTTTGCTTTGTTTTTCACTCAGGAAAGGGACCTTGTTGGGAATAAGAACCTTAAGGAGCTGGGATACAGGCTGGAACAGATCAAGATTGATTATTTTGATGAGCTGGAAATTTAGGCAAACATTAAGGTTGATATGTCCCCAGGACCAGACGAGATTTACCCCATGCTACTCCGGGAAGCAAGAAAGGAGGTTGTTAAGCCGCTGGTGAGGATATTTGCCCCCTCACTCTCCACAGGACTCGTACCGGAGGATTGGAATGAGGCGAATGTTGTTCCTTATTTCAAAAAGGATAATAGGGAAATCCCTGGCAATTACAGACCAGTCAGTCTTATGGCTGTGTTCAGCAAGGTTTTGGAAAGAAGTCTGAGGGATAGAATTTATGACTATTTAAAAAGCATAGCGTGATTAAAGGCAGTCAGCATGGTTTTATGAGGGGCAGGTCATGCCTCATAAATCTTATTGAGTTCTTTGAGGATGTGACAGGACAGATAGATGAAGGTCGAGCCGTGGATGTGGTGCATGTGGACTACAGCAAGGCATTTGATAGGGTTCCCCATGGAAGGCTCATTCATTAAGTCAGGAGGTGTGGGTTACAGGGAGATTTGGCTATCTGGATTCAGAATTGGTTAGCTGACAGAAGGCGGAGAGTGGGTGCAGATGGATATGTCTGCCTGGAGGTCAAACTTGAGTGTTGTCCCACGGGGCTCTGTTCTTGGGTTTCTGCTCTGTGTAGTTTTTATAAATGACTTGGATGAGGAGATTGAGGGGTGGGTTAGTAAATTTGCAGATGGCACATAAGTTGGAGGTGCCGTTGATAGCATTGAGGGCTATTGCTGGCTGCAGCGCAACATAGATAGGGTGCAGAGATGGGCTGAGAAATGGCAGATGGAATTCAAACTGGATAAATGTGAAATCATGCAATTTGAAAGGTTGAACTCGAATGCTGAATATAGGATTAAAGACAGGATTCTTGGCAGTGTGGAGGAACAGAGGGATCTGGGTGTTCAAGTATATAGTTCCCCAAATTTGCTACCCAAGTGGATAGGGTTGTTAAGAAAGCATATGGTGTTTTAGCTTTCCTTAACCGGGGGTCAAGTTTAAGAGCTGCGAGGTTTTGCTACAGCTCTACAAGTCCCCGGTGAGACCACACTTGGAATTTTGTGTCCAGTTCTGGTTGCCCTCCTATAGGAAAGATACAGAGGCTTTGGACAGGGTGCAAAGAAGGTTTACCAGGATGATGCCTGGACTGGAGAGCTTGCCTTATGAAGAGAGATTGACGAAGCTCAGACTTTTCTTTCTGGAGAGAATGAGGAAGAGAGGAGACCTGATCGTGGTATACAAGGTAATGAGAGTAATAGGTAGAGTAAATAGCCAGAGACATTTCCCCAGGCAGGATTGACTGGCACGAAGAGTCATAGTTTTAAGTTATTAGGAGAAAGGTTAAAATGGTTATCAAAGGTAGGGTCTTTATGCAGAGAGTTGTGAATGCATGGAATGTGTTGCCACTGGTGGTGGTGGAAGCAGAGTTATCAGGAACAATTAAGCGACTACTGCTCATGCACATGGATAACAGTGAATTGAGGGGTGCATAGGATAGATTATTTTAATTTACATTAGGATTAGAACTTGGCACAACATCATGGGCCAAAGGGCCTGTTATGTACTGTACTGTTCTGTGTAAACATCAACTATTCACAACTCTGAACCTCCTTTTTCTTAAATATCTGTTTCTTCTATGTCCAACTCTATAACAATATACTGATCGAATAAACCCCTATTAAAATTTGCAACATATTAATTTTCAAAGCCAGACAGCGGTTGCCGTCTCCAGTGTCTATCTTCCTGTTTGTAGATCTCCCTGGGTCATCTTCGTACTTCTGCTGCAAGGGTAAAAAACGTACCTTTGATCGAGAGTGTTTTGGATGGCACTCTCTCTATCTCTCTCTCTCTCCTGATCCTCTCACCCAGTATAAATGTGTACAAGGAATTGGTCAGATTCATTCTCAAATCCTGTTCTCTCTCTGTATGGAGAGTGAGAAGCTCTCAATGTCTGGTTGAGACAGACTGTGTGTGTGTGTGTTTGTGTGTGTGTGTGTGTGTGTGTGTGTGTGTGTGTGTGTGTTTGTGTGTGTGTGTGTTTAATAATGTTTCCAGCCTCTGGTTAATTGCTTTCTTATGATTTGTCTGTATTTTGATGTTGCTGTGAGGTTACGAAATGAATTGGAGATGGCGGAAGGGGGTGGTGGATTGTGGTTAAACTGGGATCTTGCTGTGTAATTTTGCATCACACTGCTCTCGTTCCCCTGACCCCCACCAACTCATCTCCTCTCTTTTATTACGAGGAATTTTTGTTGGGAAAGCAGGAAAGTGAAGATCCAGAATGCCTGGTGGACAGGAAAGACTTGGACAAGAACAACCTCCAGGAGAGGGAGGTGGGGGGAGCACAGGCCTGAGGCCTGTTGGCCAGGCTACAGCCCATGGGGCCCAGGTGAGTGGGGGTCTGTTTCTTCCCCCGAGGTTTCATCTCCTCTGGGAGTGGGAGGTTGGGAGTTGGGTTTGGGTGGGAGCCTGGTTTGTCCTGGCCTCCGGTTAACTGGGTCCTGTCAGATCATGGCCTTGTCGGTTTTAGAACGGGTTTGAAGCCTGGGGTTAAAGTAATCGGGGCATTGTTGACACAAACAGGTGAAACCCCAGGATCTGGGAGACGGGACTCCCTCTGGAGGGAACTATAACCCAAATTATCTGAACCTCCGGAAAGAATTGTCACACTATCAGAGGAAAGTGTGTCATAGAGAGTGCAGGCTGATCGCACTCGACACGGAGAGAAAGAGAGTGAGAGAAAGAAATGGAAAATTGTGAGAGCAAGTGAAACAGGGGAGGGGGGTAGTGTGACGTTGTGAAATAGCTGCAATGTTTGATTCTGGGGTGACAGGAAATAATTAAACTGGAAATAAAAATGATCAGATTATCGAGCTTCTGAAGCACTGTCACCTGTGGGATCTTGCTGTGCGTCAATTGCCCTCATACCATCGTTGCAGGCAGTGAGTGGTTGTAATCAGCTAACCCCGTCATTTCAAAAACTTTTCAACATGAAAGCTCAACTCATCACCCGACCTTTTTGTTGTTTGTCTGTTGCTGAGAAATGGCCTGTCTCACTGAGTGGCGAAAACCTGGGATCTTGCTGTGTTATCTCCCTGTGTATGATTTTCCTGCTCAGCCTTCCCACTAATGCTGCCTGTTTCCTCCCAAAGGGATCTTCCTGGCCACTTGAGGATGTGAAAAGTGTGTGTTTGGGAGCAGGAAACCTCCAAACAAGAGCTTTCTCCAGAGGGGGGACACGGTCCTGAGGCCTGTTTGACAGGCTGCAGTCTGTGGTGCCCAGATGAGTTTTGTTTGTGTATTATCCAGAGATTTAATCTCATCTCTCTGGGGAGGAGGACTGGCCTTTACCGGGACCTCTGGTTAACCGGCTCCTGTCGGATTGTGGCCTTGTCATTTTTGAACAAGGTTTGAAGCCTGGGGCTAAGGTAACTGCGGCCTTGGGATTTGACGCAAATACGTCAACTCTTAACCAGCATCACCCGCGATGTGTGTGGGGTTAGATTTCTGCTTGTGGGATCTTGCTGTGCCTATGTGATTAGTAATGTTTCTAGGCTCTGGTCAACTGCTCTGTGGTGATGTTTGTGTATTTTAGTATCGCTGTGATGGTCAGTAATTCATTCATTCTGCAATAATTAAATTGAACCAGAGTCATGTGGGAGGTTGGGGAAGGCAGAGCTGTGGGATCTTGCTGTGCTTTTGCTACCACTGCTGTATTTTATTTCAAATTGGCTTGTTTTTTTTTTCTTAGTGTGCTTCCCCACCCCCCGCTCCCCCTTACCCTGGGGCTGAGGAGGGAATTGGATACAGGAGCTGAAGCTCGGGACGACACAGAGACAGAGAGAATTAAATCACTTCTACCACGAGGAGTCACCAGACAGAGAGAGAGAATAATCAGATACACACACCAACAACACACACACACCCACAACACACACACACCCACAACACACCCACAATGCAACATACCCAACACACACAAGCACACACACCCAACACACACACGCACACCACAACACATAACACAACACAACACACACCCACAACACAACACACACCCACAACACACACACATCCACAACACACACACCCACCCTCACCACAACACAGCCACACCACAACATACCCAACACACACACCCACAACACAACACACCCACAACACACGCACACCATAACACCCAACACACACACCCACGACACAACACACGCACACCACAACACACACAACCCACACCACAACACACCCAACACACACACACCCACAACACAACATACCCAGCACACACACCCACAACACAAACACACCCAACAAACACACGCACACCACAACACACACACCAACAACTCATATACACCCACAACACAACACCCACCCACAACAAAACATACACTCACAACACACACACCCACACCACAACACACCCACACCACAACACACCCAACACACACAACCACAACACAACACACACAACGCACACACCAACACACCCACACCCACAACACAACACACCCAACAAACACACACCCACAACACAACATACCCACACCACAACACACCCAACGCAACATATCCACACCACAACACATCCACAACACAACACACCCACAGCACAACACAACAGGCACACACACAACACAACACACCCACACAACACCCACACCACACACCCACACAACAACACACACACCCACAACACAACACATCCACAACACAACACTCCCACAACACAAGACACACACAACACAAGACACACACAACACACACACAATACAACACACCCACACGACAACACACCCACACCACAACACACACACACCCACACCCAACACACATAAACCCACAACACAACACATCCACACCACAACACAACCAACACACACCCACAATACACACACACCCACAGCACAACACACCCACAGCACAACACACCCCAACATACACACACCCACCCCACAACACAACCACACTACAACATACCCAACCCACACACACACACCCACAGCACACACACCCACAGCATACACACACCCACAACACACACACACCCCAACATACACACACCCACAGCACACCCACACAACAACACACACACCTACAATACACCCAACACACCCACAGCACAACTCACTCAACACCCACACACCCATAACACACACACACACAATACAACACACCCACACCACAACACACCCACAACACACTCATCCACAACATAACACACACCCACAACATAACATACACCCACAACACAGCACACATCCACAACATACCAGAATGGTGGGGTTCAGGCTGTCTGTGGGATGTTGACCAGAAGGGGACGTGTTCTGTTCTGGACTGGTTGAGACAAAGGGCGGGGGGGGGGGGGTGGGTGGGAAGATGGAGGGGGATGCTGCACAGTCTCATCCCATAGATGTCACTGCCTCCCTCTCTCACTCCAACTCCAGGTAGAGAGAGGGGTGGAGGGAGGATGAGGCTGTGAAGGAGGCGGGAGAGACAGAGTGATAGAGAGATAGAGAGAGGAAGTAATGAAAGAGAGAGAGATGACTGTCTCAATGGAAGGTTCATTGGTTTAAAATGGATTTAAGGCCTGGGGTTAAAGGAACCGGGGCCTTGGGATTGTGACACAAACTGGTTACACCCCCAGCATCTGGGAAGAAGGACTCCCGGAGGAGGGAATTAATACCTTAACATGAGAAACTCTCTCCAAAGCCCCATTCTAATGTCAGAGTCATGTGCATAGGCCAGGGGGATAAAATGTCAGAAATCTGAGAGACAGATAGAAACATCTTCGAGATGGAGACAGCGAGAGTGGGGAACACAGAGGAAGAGATTTCAGAGATATGGATAAGAGAGGGAAGGAACAGAGACATCTCGGTGATGTAGAGAGTAAGATGGGGAACAGAGAGAGAGGGAGAGGGATCAGAGAGAGGTCTCAGGTAGAGAGAGCACAAGACGGGGATCAGAGAGTGCAGGGCACAGAGAAGGATGGAGGAAATGTTTGGAATTTGTTCAGCAGGAGGATTGCTCCTTCTTGTCCACGAGGCAGAATCAAACCTTGAACCAGCATCTGGGACACATATGATCTGTCTTTGGTTAAACTGCTGCTCGTGGGATCTGGCTGTGTCTGTTTCAAGCAAGCATCTGGTTAAAATCTCGATGGTGATCTTTATGTTTCGATGATGGAGATGCCAGTGTTGGACTGGGACATCACCAGGTATAACGGGATTCTCTGAAAGCTAGTGTTCTGTGATATTTAAAGTTATATATATATATATATATTATATATATAGATATATATATATATATATATACACACACACACACACACACACACACACACATATATATAGACACAGAGGGAGGGAGGGGAGGAGGGGCTTGTGTGTTTTCGGGGGGGTTATGTGAGGGTCCTGTTGTAGTTAGACGTAGAAAGAATGCTGCTTTTAAAAAGATATTCTTTTTACGAGGGGGTGGAAGGTGAGGGGGAGAGAGAGAATAGGGGCACAGAGAGAGAGAAGGGGCAGAGACAGAGAGAGAGAGAGAAAGGGCAGAGAGAGAGAGAGAGAAAAGGGGCAGAGAGAGAGAGAAAAGGGGCAGATAGTGAGCGAGAAAAGGGACACAGAGAGAAAAGGGACAGAGAGAGAGAGAAAAGGGACAGAGAGAGAGAAAGACAGAGAAATGGGACAGAGAGAGAGAAAAGGCACGGAGAGAGAGAGTGAGAGAGAGAGAGAGAGAGAGAGAGAGAGAGAAGGGACAGAGAGAGAGAGAGAGAAGGGACAGAGAGAGAAAGAGAGAAAGATGGGACAGAGAGAGAGAGAAGGGTCAGAGAGAGAGAGAGAGAGAGAGAGAGAGAGAGAAAAGGGACAGAAAAGGATCAGAGAGAGAGAAAGGGGACACAGAGAGAGAGAGAGAGAGAGGGAGAGAAAATGGACAGAAAAGGAACAGAGAGAGAAAAAAAAGGGACAGAAAAGGGACACAGAGAGAGAGAAAAGGGACAGAGACACAGAGAAAATGGAAGAAAGGCAGGGAGAGTCGAAGAAAGTGAGTTAGAAGGAGAGAACACAAGATAGACAGAAAGGTGGATGGAGAGATACAGGGACAGAGAGGGAAGGGGGAAAGTGAAGTCGAGAGAAAAGTGAGGCAAGGGGAGACATGGAGAGGGTAAAGAGCCCCATACTCACCATCCCCCCCGCCAGCTGCGCTCAGCTCCACCTCCCCAAAATCTCTCTCTGTGTCCCATCAGGGACTGAGGCTGCTTAAAGGGTCAACCCTGGGATTCAGATTGAAACACCTCACACTCAAACTCACACTCACACTCACACTCAGAGAGACATAGAGACACTAACTCCCCAATACTCACTCCTGTGCACACCACATGGCAAAAGGAATGATGGCTTCCTGAACCTGATTAAAATAGCCCCAGGTCTGTCACACAACCCCCATCTCCTCCCAAATCCCAGCTGACCCATTCAGCTCCCAGCTCCATTACCTGGAATCCTACTCCCCCAGGAATGGAACACACCAACTACTATCTTTGTGAGAGCTGAAGAAAGGGATTAGGAGAGCTAAGAGAGGGCATGAAAAATCTTTAACCGGTTGGATCAGGGATAACCCCAAGGCCTTTTATGCGTATGAGAGAAACATGAGAATGACGAGAACGAGAGTAGTTCCAATCAAGGACAGTAGTGGGAGTCTATGTATTGAGTCGGAAGAAATAGGAGAGGTCTTGAATGAATATGTTTCTTCAGTATTTATAAATGAGAGGGACCGTATTGTTGAAGAGGAGAGTATGAAATGGACTGGTAAGTTTGAGGAGATACTTGTTAGGAAGGAAGATGTGTTGGGCATTTTGAAAAACGTGAGGATAGACAAGTCCCACGGGCCTGACGGGACATATCCTTGGATTATGTGGGAAGCAAGAGAGGAAATTGTAGATCCGTTGGAAATGATATTTTTGTCTTCACTGTCAACCGGGGTGGCTCCAGGGGACTGGAGAGTGGCGAATGTTGTGCCCCTGTTCAAAAAGGGAATAGGGATAACCCCGGGAATTGTAGGCCACTTAGTCTTACTTCGGTGGTAGGCAAAGTAATGGAAAGGGTACTGAGGGATTGGATTTATGAGTATCTGGAAAGACACTGCTTGATTAGGGACAGCCAGCACGGATTTGCCAGGAGTAGGTCTTGCCTTACAAGTCTTATTGAATTCTTTGATGAGGTGACTAGGCATGTGGAAGAGGGTAGAACAATGGATGTAGTGTACATGGATTTTAGTAAGGCATTTGATAAGGTTCCCCATGGTAGGCTTATGCGGAAAGTCAGCCTGGAGCCAAGTTGCAAATGGAGTTTCGCAGGTATCAGTTCTGGGTCCTCTGCTGTTTGTAATTTTTAGTAATGACTTGGAAGAGGGGGTCGAAGGGTGGGTCAGTATATTTGCAGATGATACGAAGATTGGTGGATTTGTGGATAGATAGGAGGGATGTTGACGGCTGCAAAGGGACTTAGATATGATGCAGAGCTGGACTGAGTAGCGGCAGATGGAGTTCAACCCTGTCAAGTGTGAGGTTGTCTATTTTGGAAGGGCAAATAAGAATGCGCAATACAGGGTTAATGGCAGGGTTCTTAGTAAGGTGGAGGTACAGAGGGATCTTGGGGTCTATGTTCATAGCTCTTTGAAAGTTGCCACTCAGGTGGATAGAGCTTGTAAGAAGTCCTATAGTGGATTAATTTTCATTAGCAGAGGGATTGAATTCAAGAGTCGTGAGGTGATATTGCAGCTCTACAGGACCTTGGTAAGGCCACATTTGGAGTACAGTGTGCAGTTCTGGCCGCCTCACTTTAGAAAAGATGTGGAATCTTTGGAGAGGGTGCAGAGGAGGTTTACCAGGATGTTGCCTGGAATGGAGAATAGGTCGTATGAGAATAGGTTGAGAGTGCTAGGCCTTTTCTCATTGGAACGGCGAAGTATGAGCGGGTGACTTGATAGAGATTTATAAGATGATCGGGGAATAGATAGAGTAGACAGTCAGAGATTTTTTCCTGGGTACAACAGAGTGTCACAAGGGGACATAAATTTAAGGTGAAGGGTGGAAGGTATCGGGGGAATATCAGGGGTAGGTTATTTACCCAGAGCGTGGTGGGGGCAAGGAAAGCATTGCTTGTGGGAGTGGCAGAGTCAGAATCATTGGTGACCTTTAAGTGGCAATTGGATAGGTACATGGATAGGTGCTTAAGCTAGGACAAATGTTTGGCACAACATTGTGGACCGAAGGGCCTGTTCTGTGCTGTAGTGTTCTATGTTCTATGTTCTATATTCTATTAACAGGGGGTCTGGGATGAAACAGCAGATCAATGGGTTAGACCAGGTCTGACCCAGTCTGTTCCTGTATCTGACACCCCCTCCAAAATCACCCACTCAGCCCAGCCTGGGAATACATACACAGACACAAGCACAATGCTGCAGCTTCAAACCTTAAACAACCCCAGATAAGCACAATACACAACCACACAAGCTTCCCTAACAAACTGACACAAGACGTTTGTACAAGTTAACACACATGCTTTGGACAAATTCATCCAACATTTTTGCCGGCTGAGCACAGGCTTATTGCACAAATTAAGACAAGAATTTTGTGCAGATTGATGCAACAGTTTTGCCCATATTAACAACAGTTTATTCCACATGTTTACACAAGGTGTTTGGACAGACTGATGCAAATACCATGAACCAGTGAACTCTGCGAACTTGCTGAGTTTGAGTTTGATCCGAATGAGAATACATCATCTGCGGATGAACACAGTTCATTTCATTTTCTGAATGTAAGCATCGGTCCTGTCGCATTTGAATGCTACTGAAATAAAATGCTGCCTTAAATTAACGTCCAGATGATGATATCCACTTTTAAATCTGTACATCTATCCAAAAGCTGTTTGGTTTGGATTGCTACATACTCCATGGGACGTTTACAATAGTCTGCGCCCTAGTGGAGTCAGAGCACATTGCTCTGAGTCTGCCTGACTGCTCCATGGGGCGTTTACAATAGTCTGCGCTCTAGTGGGGTCAGAGCACATTGTTGTGAGCCTGCCTGACTGCTCCATGAGGAGTTTACAATAGTCTGCCCTCTAGTGGGGCCAGAGCACATTGCTGTGAGACTGCCTGACTGCCCCATGGGGAGTTTACATTACTCTGCCCACTAGTGGGGTCAGAGCACACTGCTGTTAGACTACCAGACTGCTCCCTGGGGTGTTCACAATACATCTACCCTCTAGTGGGATCAGAGAACATAGCTGTGAGTCTGCCTGACTGCTCCATGGGGCGTTTACAATAGTCTGCCCTCTAGTGGGGTCAGAGCACTTTGCTGTAACTCTGTCTGACGGATCCATGTGGAGTTTATAATAGTCTGCCTTCTAATGTTGTCAGAGCACATTGTTGTGAGTCTGCCTGACTGCTGCATGGGGGTTTACAATAGTCTGCTCTCTAGTCGTGTCATAGCACATTTCTGTGAGTCTGCCTGACTGCTCCATGTGGAGCTTACAATAGTCTGCCCACTAGTGTGGTCAGAGCACATTGTTGTGAATCTGCCTGACTGCTCCATTGGTAGTTTACAATAGAAAGCCCTCTAGTGGGGTCAGAACACATTGTTGTGAGTCTGCCTGCCTGCTCCCTGGGGTGATTAAAATAGTCTGCCCTCTAGTGGGGTCAGAGCACATTGCTGTGAGTCTGTCTGACTGCTCCATGGGAAATTTACAAAAGTCTGCCCTCTAGGGATGTCAGAGCACATTGCTGTGAGTCTGTCTGACTGCTCCATGTGGAGTTTGCAATAGTTTGCCCTCTAGTGGGGTCAGAGCACATTGCTGTGAGTCTGTCTGACTACTCTATGGGGAGTTTATATTAATCTGCCCTCTAGTGAGTTCAGAGCACATTGTTGTGAGTCTGACTGACTGCTCCATTGGGAATTTACAAGAGTCTGCCCTCTAGTGGGGTCAGAGCACATTTCTGTGAGTCTGCCTGACGGCTCCATGGGGAGTTCACAACAGTCTGCCTTCTAGTGCGATCAGAGCATATTGCTGTTAGTCTCTCTGACAGCTCAATGTGGCGTTTGCAATAGTCTGCCCTCTAGTGGGGTCAGAGCATATTGCTGTGAGTCTGTCTGACTGCACCATGTGGAGTTTACAATAGTCTGCCCTCTAGTGAGGTCAGAGCACACTGTTGTGAGTCTGTCTGACTGCTCCATGTGGAGCTTACAATAGTCTGCTCTCTAGTGGGGTCAGAGCACATTGCTGTGAGTCTGCCTGACTGCTCCCTGAGGATTTTACAATAGTCTGCCCTCTAATGGGGTCAGAGCGCATTGTTGTGAGTCTGCCTGCCTGCTCGATGTGGAGATTACAATAGTCTGCCCTCGAGTGTGGTCAGAGCACATTGCTGTGAGTCTGCCTGACTGCTCCATGGGGAGTTTACAATATTGTGCCCGCTAATGTTGTCAGAGCACATTGCTGTGAGTCTGCCTGACTGCTCCATCGGGGGTTTACAATAGTCTGCCCTCTAGCGGGGTCAGAGCACATTGCTGTGAGTCTGTCTGACTGCTCCATGGGGAGTTTACAATATTGTGCCCGCTAATGTTGTCAGAGCACATTGCTGTGAGTCTGCCTGACTGCTCCATCGGGGGTTTACAATAGTCTGCCCTCTAGCGGGGTCAGAGCACATTGCTGTGAGTCTGTCTGACTGCTCCATGGAGAATTTTCAATAGACAGCCCACTAGTGGGGTCAGAGCACATTGTTGTGAATCTGCCTGACTACTCAATGGGGAGTTTATAATATTCTGCCCTCTAGTGGGGTTAGAGCACATTGCTGTGAGTCTGCCTGCCTGCTCGATGTGGAGATTACAATAGTCTGCCCTCGAGTGTGGTCAGAGCATATTGTTGTGAGTCTGCCTGACTGCTCCATGGGGAGTTCACAATAGTCTGCACTCTAGCGGGGTCAGAGCACATTGCTTTGAGTCTGCCTGACAGCTCCATGAGGTATTTACAATAATTTGCCCTCTAATGGGGTCAGAGCACATTGCTGTGAGTCTGTCTGAATGCTCCTTGGGGACTTTACAATAGTCTGCTCTCTAGTGAGTTCAGAGCACATTGCTGTGAGTCTGCCTGCTTGCTCGATGTGGAGATTGCAATAGTCTGACCTCGAGTATATTCAGAGCACATTGTTGTGAGTTTGCCTGACTGCTCCATGTGGAGTTTACAATAGTCTGCTCTGTAGTGGGGACCGAGCACATTGCTGTGAGTCTGCCTGACTGCTCCATGAGGTGTTTACAATAGTCTGCACTCTAGTGGGATCAGAGCACAGTGCTTTGAGTCTGCCTGCTCCATGGGGAGATTATAACAGTGCCCCCTAGTGGGGTTACAGCACATTGCAGTGAGTCTGCCTGACTGCACCGTGGTGTGTTTACAATAGTATGCACTGTAATGGGGTCAGAGCACTTTCCTATGAGTCTCTCAGACTACTCCATGGGGAGTTTACAATGCTCTGCCCTCTATTGGAGATCAGAGCACATTGCTGTGAGTCTGACTGACCAGTCCATGGGGTGTTTATAATAGTCTGCCGTCTAGTGGGGTCAGAGCACATAGCTGTGTGTCTGCCTGACAGCTGCATGGGGAGTTCACAATAGTCTGCCCTCTAGTGGGGTCAGAGCACATTGCTGTGAGACTGCCTGACTGGTCCATGGGGTGTTCACAAAAATCTGCCCTCTAGTGGGGTCAGAGCACATTGCTGTGAGTCTGCCTGACTGCTCCGTGGGGAATTTGCAAAAGTCTGCCCTCTAGTTGGGTCAGAGCCCATTGCTGTGAGTCTGCTTTACTACTTCATGGGGAGTTGATAATAATCTGCACTCTAGTGGGGTTAGAGCACATTGCTGTGAGTCTGCCTGATTGCCCCATGTGGAGTTTACAATAGTCTGCCCACTAGTGAGGTCAGAGCACATTGTTGTGTGTCTGCCTGACCGCTCCATGGGGGGTTTTCAATAGTCTGCCCTCTAGTGGGGTCAGAGCACATTGCTGTGAGTCTCTCTCACTGCTCCATTGTGAATTTAAAATAGACTGTCCTCTAGTGGGGTCAGAGCACATTGCTGTGAGTCTGCCTGACTACTCAATGGGGAGTTTATAATATTCTGCCCTCTAATAGGGTTAGAGCACATTGCTGTGGGTCTGCCTGCCTGCTCCATGTGGAGTTAACAATATTCTGCCCGCTAATGTTGTCAGAGCACATTGTTGTGAGTCTGCCTGACGGATCCATGTTGTGTTTGCAATAGTCTGCCCTGTAATGGGGTCAGAGCATATTGCTGTGAGTCTGTCTGACGGATCCTTCGGGGGGCTTTACAATAGTCTGCCCTCTAGTGTGCTCAGAGCACTTTGCTGTAAGTCTGTCTGACTGCTCCATGGGGAATTTACAATAGTCTGCCCTCTAGTGGGAAAGAGCACATTGCTGTGAGTCTGTCTGACGGATTCTTGAGGGGGCTTTACAATAGTCTGCCTTCTAGTGTGGTCAGAGCACATTGTTGTGAGTCTGCCTGACTGCTCCATGGGGAGTTAACAATAGTCTGCACTATAGCGGTGTCAGAGCACATTGCTGTGAGTCTGCCTGACTACTCCATGAGGTATTTACAATAATTTGCACTCTAATGGTGTCAGAGCACATTGCTGTGAGTCTGTCTGAATGCTCCTTGGGGAGTTTACAGTAGTCTGCCCCCTAGTGGGGTCAGAGCACATTGCTGTGAGTCTGCCTGACTACTCCATGTGGATTTTACAATAGTCTGCCCCCTAATTGTGTCAGAGCAAATTGCTGTGAGTCTGCCTGACTGCTCCATGTGGAGTTTACAATAGTCTTCCCTCTAGTGGGGCCAGAGCACGTTCCTGTGAGTCTGTCTGACTGCTCCATGGTGAATTTACAATAGACTGCCCTCTAGTGGGGTCAGAGCACATTGCTGTGAGTCTGCCTGCCTGCTCGATGTGGAGATTACAGTAGTCTGCCCTCTACTGTGATCAGATCACATTGCTGTGAGTCTGCCTGACTGCTCCATGAGGTATTTACAATAATTTGCCCTCTAATGGGGTCAGAGCACATTGCTGTGAGTCTGTCTGAATGCTCCTCTGGAGTTTACAATAGTCTGCCCTCTAATGGTGTCTAATGGTGTCAGAGCACATTGTTGTGAGTCTGCCTGACTGCTCCATGAGGTGTTTACAATAGTCTGCACTCTAGTGTTATCAGAGCACAGTGCTTTGAGTCTGCCTGCTCCATGGGGAGATTATAACAGTGCCCCCTAGTGGGGTTAGAGCACATTACAGTGAGTCTGACTGACTGCTCTGTGGTGTGTTTACAATAGTGTTCCTGTAATGGGGTCAGAGCAATTTCCTGTGAGTCTGTCAGACTACTCCATGGGGAGTTTACAATAGTCTGCCCTCTAGTTGGTTCAGAGCTCATTGCTGTGAGTCTGTCTGACTGCTCCATGGGGAATTTACAATAGTCTGCCCTCTAATTGGGACAGAGCACTTTGCTATGAGTCTGCCTTTCTAGTCGATGGGGTGTTTCTGATAGTCTGCCGTCTAGTGGGGACAGAGCACATTGCAGTGTGTCTATCTGACAGCTCCATGGGGAGTTTACAACAATCTGCCCTCTCGTGGGTTCAGAGCACATTTCTGTGAGTCTGTCTGACTGCTCCATTGGGAATTTACAATAGTCTGCCCTCTAGTGGGGACAGAGCACATTGCTGTGAGTCTGTCTGATGGATCCTTGGGGGGGGGGCTTTACAATAGTCTGCCCTCTAGTGGGGTCAGAGCACATTGCTGTGAGTCTGTCTGACTGCTCCATGGGGAATTTACAATAGTCTGCCCTCTAATGCGGACTGAGCACATTGCTATGAGTCTGCCTTTCTAGTCGATGGGGTGTTTATGATAGTTTGCCCGCTAGTGTGGTCAGAGCACATTGTTGTGAGTCTGCCTAACTGCTCCATGGGGTGTTCAAAATTGTCTGCCCTCTAGTGGGGTCAGAACACATTGATCTGAGTCTGCCTGACTGCTCCATGTGGAGTTTACAAAAATATGCTCTCTAGTGGGGTCAGAGCACATTGATGTGAGACTGTCTGACTGCTTCATGTAGAGTTTGCAATAGTCTGCCCTCTAGAGGGGTCCTAGCACATTGTTTTGAGTCTGCCTGACTGCTCCATGTGGAGTTTACAGTAGTCCGCCCTCTAGTGGGGTCAGAGAACATTGCTGTGAGTCTGTCTGACGGCTCCATTGGTAGTTTACAGTTGAAAGCCCTCTATTGCGGTCAGAGCACATTGCTATGAGTCTGCTGACTGCTCCATGTGGAGTTTACAATAGTCTGCCCTCTAGTGGGGTCAGAGCACATTGCTGTTTTTCTGTCTGACGGATCCATGGGGGGGGGTTACAATAGTCTGCCCTCTTTTGGGGTCAGAGCACATTGCTTTGAGTCTGCCTGACTACTCAATGGGGAGTTTATAATATTCTGCCCTCTAGTGGGGTAAGAGCACATTGCTGTGAGTCTGCCTGCCTGCTCGATGTGGAGATTACAATAGTCTGCCCTCGAGTGTGGTCAGAGCACATTGTTGTGAGTCTGCCTGACTGCTTCATGGGGAGTTAACAATAGTCTGCACTCTAGCGGGGTCAGAGCACATTGCTGTGAGTCTGCCTAACTGTTCCATGAGGTATTTACAATAATTTGCCATCTAATGGGGTCAGAGCACATTGCTGTGAGTCTGTCTGAATGCTCCTTGGGGAGTTCACAATAGTCTGCTCTCAAGTGGGGTCAGAGCACATCGCTGTGAGTCTGCCTGACTGCTCCATGAGGTGTTTACAATAGTCTTCCCACTAATGGTGTCAGAGCAAATTGGTGTGAGTCTGCCTGACTGCTCCATGTGGAGTTTACAATCGTGGCCCTCTAGTGGGGACAGAGCACATTGCTGTGAGTCTGCCTGACTGCTCCATGGTGAATTTTCAATAGACTGCCCTCTAGTGGGGTCAGAGCACATTGCTGTGAGTCTGCCTTACAACTCAATGGGGACTTTAGAAAATTCTGGCCTCTAGTGGGGCAAGAGCACATTGCTGTGTATCTACCTGCCTGCTCGATGTGGAGATTACAATAGTCTGCCCTCTAGAGGGGACAGAGCACATTGTTGTGAGTCTGCCTGACTGCTCCATGGGGAATTCACAATAGTCTGCCCTCTAGTGGGGTCAGAATACATTGCTGTGAGTCTGTCTGACTACTCCAGGTGTGGTTTATAGTAATCTGCCCTCTAGTGGGGTCAGAGCACATTGATGTGAGTCTGCCTGACTGCTTCATGAGGAGTTTACAATAGTCTGCCCTCTAGTGGGATCAGAGCACAGTGTTTTGAGTCTGCCTGCTCCATGGGGAGATTACAACAGTGCCCCCTAATGGGGTTAGGGCACATTGCAGTGAGTCTGCCTGACTGCTCCATGTTGTGTTTACAATAGTCTGCCCTGTAATGGGGTAAGAGCACTTTCCTGTGAATCTGTCTGACTACTCCATGGGGTGTTTACAATACTCTGCCCTCTATTGGGGTAAGAGCTAATTGCTATGAGTCTGCCTGACGAGTCTATGGGGTGTTTATGATAGTCTGCCATCTAGTGGGGTCAGAGCACATAGCTGTGAGTCTGCCTGACAGCTCCATGGGGAGTTTACAATAGTCTGCCCTCTAGTGGGTTCACAGCACATTGCTGTGAGTCTGTCTGACTGCTCCAAGGGGAATTTACAATAGTCTGCCCTCTAGTGGAGTCTGAGCACATTGCTGTAGTCTGCCTGACTGTTCCATGTGGAGTTTGCAATAGTCTGCCCTCTAGTGTGGTCAGAGGACATTGTTGTCAGTCTGCCTGACTGCTCCATGGGGAGTTCACAATAGTCTGCACTCTAGCGGGGTCAGAGCACATTGCTGTGAGTCTGCCTGACTGCTCCATGAGGTATTTTCAATAATGTGCCCTCTAATGGGGTCAGAGTACATTGCTGTGATTCTGTCTTTATGCTCCTTGGGGAGTTTACAGTAGTCTGCTCTCTAGTAGGGTTAGAGCACATTGCTGTGAGTCTGTCAGACTGCTCCATGAAGATTTTACAATAGTCTGCCCTCTAATGGTGTCAGAGCAAATTGGTGTGAGTCTGCCTGACTGCTCCATGTGGAGATTACAATATTCTGCGCGATAATGTTGTCAGAGCACATTGTTGTGAGTCTGCCTGACTGCTCCATGGTGAATTTACAATAGTCTGCCCTCTAGTGGGGTCAGAGCACATTGCTGTGAATCTGTCTGACTGCAACATGTTGAATTCACAGTAGACTGCCCACTAGTGGGGTCAGAGCACATTGCTGTGAGTCTGTCTGAATGCTCCATGTGGAGTTTACAATAGTCTGCCCTTTAGTGGGGTCAGAGAACGTTGCTGTGAGTGTGTCTGACGGCTCCATCGGGTGTTTATAATAGTCGGCCGTCTCGTGGTGTCAGAGCACATTTCTGTGAGTCTGCATGCCATCTCTATGGGGAGTTTACAGTAGTCTGCCCTCTAGTGGCGTCAGAGCACATTGCTGCGAGTCTGTCTGACTGCTCCGTGGCGAATTTACAATAATCTGCCCTCTAGTGTGGTCAGAGCACATTGCTGTGAGTCTGTCTGACGGTTCCATGAGGGGTTTACAATAGTCTGCCGTCTAGTGGGGTCAGGGCACATTGCTGTGAGTCTGCCTGACCTTTCCATGTGGAGTTTGCAATAGTCTGCCCTCTAGTGGGATCAGAGCACAGTGCTTTGAGTCAGCCTGCTCCATTGCATGATCACAACAGTGCCCACTAGTGGGGTTAGAGCACATTTTTGTGAGTCTGTTTGACTGCTCCATGTGGAGTTTACAATAGTCCGCCCTCTCGTAGGGTCAGAGAACATTGCTGTGAATATGTCTGACGGCTCCATCGGGTGTTTACAATAGTCTGCCCTCTTGTGGTGTCAGGGCACATTGCTGTGAGTCTGCCTGACTGTTCCATGTGGAGTTTGGAATAGTCTGCCCTCTAGTGGGATCAGTGCACAGTGATTTGTGTCTGCCTGCTCGATGTGGAGATTACAACTGTGCCTACTAGTGGGGTTAGATCACATTGCTGTGAGTCTGCCTGACTGCTCCATAGTGTGTTTACAATAGTCTGCCCTGTAATGGGGTGAGAGCACTTTCCTGTCAGTCTGTCTGACTACTCCATGGGGAGTTTACAATACTCTGCCCTCTATTGGGTTCAGAGCTCATTGCTGTGAGTCTGCCTGACGAGTCCATGGGGTGTTTATAATAATCTGCCGTCTAGTGGGCTCAGAGCACTTTTGTGTGAGTCTGTGTGACTGCTCCATGGGGAATTTACAATAGTCTGCCCTCTAGTGGGGACAGAGCACATTGCTGTGAGTCTGTCTGATGGATCCTTGTGGGGGGTTTACAATAGTCTGCCCTCTAGTGGGGTCAGAGTACATTGCTGTGAGTCTGCCTGACTGCTCCATGTGGAGTTTACAATAGTCTTCCCTCTAGTGTCGTCAGAGCACATTGTTGTGAGTCTGCCAATCTGCTCCATGGGGTGTTCACAATTGTCTGCACTCTAGTGGGGACAGAGCACATTGATGTGAGTCTGTCTGACTGCTCCATGAGGTGTTTACAATAGTCTGCATTCTAGGGAGGTCAGAGCACATTGCTGTAAGTCTGCCTGACTGATCCATGTGGAATTTGCAAAAATATGCTCTCTAGTGGGGTCAGAGCACATTGATGTGAGACTGTCTGATTGCTCCCTATGGAGTTTTCAATAATCTGCCCGCTAGTGGGATCAGAGCACAGTGCTTTGAGTCTGCCTGACTGGTCCATGGGGAGTTCACAATAGTCTGCCCTCTAGTGGGGTCTGAGCA
This sequence comes from Hemiscyllium ocellatum, assembly GCF_020745735.1. Taxonomy (NCBI): domain Eukaryota; kingdom Metazoa; phylum Chordata; class Chondrichthyes; order Orectolobiformes; family Hemiscylliidae; genus Hemiscyllium; species Hemiscyllium ocellatum. Next base: position 1,353,005 of record NC_083436.1, on the reverse strand, counting down.
CATTGCTGTAGTCTGCCTGCCTGCTCCATGGTGTTTTTACAACAGTCTTGCCTGTAATGGGGTGAGGGCACTTTCCTGTGAGTCTGTCTGACTACTCCACGGGGAGATTAAAATACTCTGCCCTCTATTGCGGTCAGAGCACATTGCTGTGAGTCTGCCTGACTGATCCATGGGGTGTTTATAATAGTCTGCTGTCTAGTGGAGTCAGAGCACATTGCTGTGAGTCTGCCTGAAAGCTGCATGTAGTGTTTACAATAGTCTGCCCTCTAGTGGGGTCAGAGCACATTGCTGTGAGTCTGCCTGACTACTCAATGGGGTGTTAATAATATTCTGGCCTCTAGTGGGGCTAGAACACATTGCTGTGAGTCTGCCTGCCTACTCGATGTCGAGATTACAATAGTCTTCCCTCTAGTGTGGTCAGAACACATTGTTGTGAGTCTGCCTGACTGCTCCATGGGGAGTTCACAATAGTCTGCCCTCTAGTGGGTTCAGAGAACATTGCTGTGAGTCTGTCTGACGGCTCCATCGGGTGTTTATATTAGTCTTCCGTCTCGTGGTGTCAGGGCACATTTCTGTGAGTCTGCATGCCATCTCTATGGGGAGTTTACAAGAGTCTGCCCTGTAGTGGTGTCACAGCACATTGCTGTGAGTCTGTCTGACAGCTCCATGTGGAGTTTGGAATAGTCTGCCCTCTAGTGGGATCAGAGCACAGTGCTTTTTGTCTGCCTGCTCGATGTGGAGATTACAACAGTGCCAACTAGTGGGGTTAGTGCACATTGCTGTGAGTCTGTCTGACTGCTCCATAGTGTGTTTACAATAGTCTGCCCTGTAATGGGATGAGAGCACTTTCCTGTGAGTCTGTCTGAATACTCCATGGGGAGTTTACAATACTCTGCCCTCTATTGGGATCAGAGCACATTGCTGTGAGTCTGCCTGACTACTCCATGGGGTGTTTATAATAGTCTGCCGTCTAGTGGGGTCAGAGCACATTGCTGAGAGTCTGCCTGACAGCTCCATGAGGAGTTTACAATATTCTGCCCTCTAGTGGGGTCAGAGCACATTTCTGTGAGTCTGCCTGACTGCGCAATGTGGGGTTTACAGTAGTCTTCCCTCTAATGTCGTCAGAGCACATTGTTGTGAGTCTGCCACTCTGCTCCATGGGGTGTTCACAATTGTCTGCCCTCTAGAGGGGTCAGAGCACATTGATGTGAGTCTGTCTGACTGCTCCATGAGGTGTTTACAAAAATATGCTCTCTAGTGCGGTCAGAGCACATTGATGTGAGACTGTCTGATTGCTCCCTATTTAGTTTACAATAGTCTGCCCGCTAGTGGAATCAGAGCACAGTGCTTTGAGTCTGCCTGACTGCTCCATGGTGTGTTTACAATAGTCTTGCCTGTAATGGGGTGACAACACTTTCCTGTGAGTCTGTCTGACTACTCCACGGGGAGATTGCAATACTCTACCCTCTATTGGGGTCAGAGCACCTTGCTGTGAGTCTGCCTGACTGCTCCATGGGATGTTAATAATAGTCTGCTGTCTAGTTGGGTCAGAGCACATTGCTGTGAGTCTGCCTGACAGCTGCATGGGGAGTTTACAATAGTCTTCCCTCTAGTGTCGTCAGAGCACATTGTTGTGGGTCTGCCACTCTGCTCCATGGGGTGTTCACAATTGTCTGCACTCTAGTGGGGTCAGAGCACATTGATGTGAGTCTGCCTGACTGCTCCATGAGGTGTTTACAATCGTCTGCATTCTAGGGAGGTCAGAGCACATTGCTCTAAGTCTGCCTGACTGATCCATGTGGAATTTGCAAAAATATGCTCTCTAGTGGGGTCAGAGCACATTGATGTGAGACTGTCTGATTGCTCCCTATGGAGTTTTCAATAATCTGCCCGCTAGTGGGATCAGAGCACAGTGCTTTGAGTCTGCCTGACAGCTGCATGGGGAGTTTACAATTATCTGCTCTCTAGTGGGGTCAGAGCACATTGCTGTGAGTCTGCGTGACTACTCAATGGGGTGTTTATAATATTCTGGCCTCTAGTGAACCTAGAACACATTGCTGTGAGTCTGCCTGCCTACTCGATGTCGACATTACAATAGTCTTCCCACTAGTGTGGTCAGAACACATTGTTGTGAATCTGCCTGACTGCTCCATGGGGAGTTCACAATAGTCTGCCCTCTAGTGGGGTCTGAGCACATTGCTGTGAGTCTGTCTGACTGCTCCATGTGGAGTTTACAATAGTCTGCCCTCTAGTGGGTTCAGAGAACATTGTTCTGAGTCTGTCTGACGGCTGCATCGGGAGTTTATAATAATCTTCCGTCTCGTGGTGTCAGGGCACATTTCTGTGAGTCTGCATGCCATCTCTATGGGGAGTTTACAAGAGTCTGCTCTGTAGTGGTGTCACAGCACATTGCTGTGAGTCTGTCTGACAGCTCCATGGAGAATTTTCAATAGTCTTCCCTCTAGTGGGGTCAGAGCACATTGCTGTGAGTCTGTCTGTCGGATCCATGGGGGTTTACAATAGTCTGCCCTCTAGTGGTGTCAGGGCACATTCCTTTGAGTCTGCCTGACTGTTCCATGTGGCGTTTGCAATATTCTGCCCTCTAGTGTGGTGAGAGCACATTGTTGTGAGTCTTTGTGACGGCTCCACTGAGTGTTCACAATAGTCTGCCCACTCGTGCGGTCCGAGCACCTTGGTGTGAGTCTGTCTGACTACAACATGGTGAATTTACAATAGACTGCCCTCTAGTGGGATCAGAGCACATTGCTGTTATTCTGCCTGACTGCTCCATGGGGAGTTCACAATAGTCTGCCCTCTAGTGGGGTCTGAGCACATTGCTGTGAGTCTGTCTGACTGCTCCATGTGGAGTTTACAATAGTCTGCCCTCTAGTGGGTTCAGAGAACATTGCTCTGAGTCTGTCTGACGGCTGCATCGGGAGTTTATAATAGTCTTCCGTCTCGTGGTGTCAGGGCACATTTCTGTGAGTCTGCATGCCATCTCTATGGGGAGTTTACAAGAGTCTGCTCTGTAGTGGTGTCACAGCACATTGCTGTGAGTCTGTCTGACAGCTCCATGGAGAATTTTCAATAGTCTTCCCTCTAGTGGGGTCAGAGCACATTGATGTGAGTCTGTCTGTCGGATCCATGGGGGTTTACAATAGTCTGCCCTCTCGTGGTGTCAGGGCACATTCCTGTGAGTCTGCCTGACTGTTCCATGTGGCGTTTGCAATATTCTGCCCTCTAGTGTGGTGAGAGCACATTGTTGTGAGTCTTTGTGACGGCTCCACTGAGTGTTCACAATAGTCTGCCCTCTCGTGCGGTCCGAGCACCTTGGTGTGAGTCTGTCTGACGACAACATGGTGAATTTACAATAGACTGCCCTCTAGTGGGATCAGAGCACATTGCTGTTATTCTGCCTGACTGCTCCATGGGGAGTTCACAATAGTCTGCCCTCTAGTGGGGTCTGAGCACATTGCTGTGAGTCTGTCTGACTGCTCCATGTGGAGTTTACAATAGTCTGCCCTCTAGTGGGTTCAGAGAACATTGCTCTGAGTCTGTCTGACGGCTGCATCGAGAGTTTATAATAGTCTTCCGTCTCGTGGTGTCAGGGCACATTTCTGTGAGTCTGCATGCCATCTCTATGTGGAGTTTACAAGAGTCTGCTCTGTAGTGGTGTCACAGCACATTGCTGTGAGTCTGTCTGACAGCTCCATGGAGAATTTTCAATAGTCTTCCCTCTAGTGGGGTCAGAGCACATTGCTGTGAGTCTGTCTGTCGGATCCATGGGGGTTTACAATAGTCTGCCCTCTCGTGGTGTCAGGGCACATTCCTGTGAGTCTACCTGACTGTTCCATGTGGCGTTTGCAATATTCTGCCCTCTAGTGTGGTGAGAGCACATTGTTGTGAGTCTTTGTGACGGCTCCACTGAGTGTTCACAATAGTCTGCCCTCTCGTGCGGTCCGAGCACCTTGGTGTGAGTCTGTCTGACTACACCATGGTGAATTTACAATAGACTGCCCTCTAGTGGGATCAGAGCACATTGCTGTTATTCTGCCTGACTGCTCAATGGGGAGTTTATAATATGCTGCCCTCTAGTGGGGTTAGAGCACATTGCTGTGAGTCTGCCTGCCTGCTCGATGTGGAGATTACAATAGTCTGCCCTCTAGTGTGGTCAGAGCACATTGTTGTGAGTCTGCCTGACTGCTCCATGAGGTATTTCCAATAATGTGCCCTCTAATGGGGTCAGAGCACATTGCTGTGAGTCTGTCTTAATGCTCCTTGGGGAGTTTACAATAGTCTGCTCTCTAGCGGGGTCAGAGCACATTGCTGTGATCTGCCTGACTGCTCCATGAGGTATTTTTAATAATTTGCCCACTAATGGGTTCAGAGCACATTGCTGTGAGTCTGTCTTAATGCTCCTTGGGGAGTTTACAATTATCTGCTCTCTAGTGGGGTTAGAGCACATTGCTGTGAGTCTGCCAGACTTCTCCATGAGGATTTTACAATAGTCTGCCCTCTAATGGTGTCAGAGCAAATTGGTGTGAGTCTGCCTGACTGCTCCATGTGGAGTTTACAATATTGTGCGCACTCATGTTGTCAGAACACATTGTTGTGAGTCTGCCTGACTGCTCCATGGGGCGTTTACAATAGACTGCCCTCTAGTGGGGTCAGAGCACATTGCTGTGAGTCTGTCTGACTGCTACATGGTGAATTTACAGTAGACTGCCCACTAGTGGTGTCAGAGCACATTGCTGTGAGTCCGCCTGACTACTCAATTGGGAGTTTATAAATTTCTGGCCTCTAGTGGGGCTAGAGCACATTGCTGTGAGTCTGCCTGACTGATCCATGTGAGTTTACAAAAATCTGCTCTCTAGTGGGGTCAGAGCACATCGATGAGAGTCTGTCTGACTACTCCATATGGAGTTTGCAATAGTCTGCCCTCTAGTAGGGTCATTGCACATTTTTGTGAGTTCTGCATGACTGCTTCATGTTGAGTTTACAGTAGTCTGCCCTCCAGTGGGGTCAGAGCACATTGCTGTGAGTCTGTCTGACGGCTCCATTGGTAGTTTTCAATAGAAAGCCCTCTAGTGGGGTCAGAGCACATTGTTGTGAGTCTGCCTGTCTGCATCATGGGGTGTTTACAATATTGTGCCCCCTAGTGGGGTCAGTGCACATTGCTGTGAGTTTGTCTACTGCTCCATGGGAAATTTACAATAGTCTGCCCTCTAGTGGCGTCAGAGCACATTGCTGTGAGTCTGCCTGACTACTCCAGGTGTGGTTTATAATACTCTGCCCTCTAGTGTGGTCAGAGCACATTGCTGTGAGTCTACCTGACTGTTCCATGGGGAGTTTACAATAGTCTGCCCTCTAGTGGGGTCAGAGCACATGCTGTGTGTCTGTCTGCCTGAACCATGGGGGAATTTACAATAGTCTGCCCTCTAGTGGCAGGCAGAGCACATTGCTGTGAGTCTGTCTGCTCCATGGGGAGATTACAACAGTGCCCCCTACTTGAGTTAGAGCACAATGCTGTGAGTCTGCCTGACTGCGCCATGGTGTGTTTACAATAGTCTGCCCTGTATTTGCATAAGCGCACATTGCTGTGGGTCTGTCTGATTACTCCAATGGGAGTTTAAAATAGTTTGCTCTCTAGTGGGGTCAGAACACATGGCTGTGAGTCTGCCTGACTGCTCCATGTGGAGTTTATAATAGTCTGCCGTCTACTGGGGTCAGAGCACATTGCTGTGAGTCTGACTGACTGCTCCATGGGGAGTTTACAATAGACTGCCCTCTAGTGGGGTCAGAGCGCATTGCTGCGAGTCTGTCTGACTGCTCCATGTGGAGTTTAAAATAGTCTGTTCTTTAGTGGGGTCAGAGCACATTGCTGTGAGTCTGCCTGACTGCTCCATGAGGTATTTACAATAGTTTGCCCTCTAGTTGGGTCAGATCACATTGTTGTGAGTCTTCCTGACATCTCCTTGGTGGGTATACAATAGTCTTCCCTCTAGAGGGGTCAGAGCACATTGCTGTGATACTGCCTGACTACTCAATGGGGAGTTTATAATAATCTGCTCTCTAGTGGGGTCAGAGCACATTGTTGTGAGTCTGCCTGACTGCTCCATGTGAAGTTTACAGTAGTCTGCCCTCTAGTGGGATCAGAGCACATTGCTGTGAGTCTGTCTGACGGAACGATTTGCAGTTTACAATAGAAAGCCCCCTTGTGGGGTCAGAGCACAATGTTGTGAATCTGCCTCTCTGCTCCATGGGGTGTTTACAATAGTCTGCCCTCTAGTGGCGTCAGAGCACATTGCTGTGAGTATGCCTGGCTACTCCACGGGGAATTTATAATAATCTGCCCATTGGTGGGGTCATAGCACTATGTTGTGAGTCTGCCTGACTGCTCTATGAGAGTTTACAATAGTCTGCCCTCTAGTGGGGTCAGAGCACATTGCTGTGAGTCTGCCTGACGACTCCATCGGGTGTTTATCATAGTCTGCCGTCTCGTGGGGTCAGAGCTCATTGCTGTGAGTCTGCCTGAATGCTCCATGGGGAGATAACAGCAGTGCTCCATTGTAGGGTTAGACCACATTGCTGTGAGTCTGCGTGAATGTTCCATGGTGTGTTTACAATAGTCTGCCCTGTAATTGGGTCAGAGCACATTGCTGTGAGTCTGTCTGACTACTCCATGGTTACTTTACAATAGTCCGCCATCTAGTGGGGTCAGAGCACATTGCTGTGAGTCTGTTTGACTGCTGCTTGGGTAGTTTATAATCGTCTACTCTCTTGTCGGGTCAGCGCACATTGTTGTGAGTCTGCCTGACGGCTCCATGGGTAGTTTACAATAGTCTGCCCTCTAGTGGAGTCAGAGCACATTGCTGTGAGTCTGCCTGACTACTCCATCGGGTGTTTATAATAGTCTGCCATCTCGTGGGGTCAGAGCTCATTGCTGTGAGTCTGCCTGACTGCTCCATGGGGAGTGTACAATATTCTTCCCTCTAGTGGGGTCAGAGCACATTGCTGTGAGTCTGTCTGACTGATCCATGGGGAATTTAAAATAATCTGCCCTCTAGTGTGGTCAGAGCACATTGCTGTCTGTCTGTCTGACGGATCCATGGGGGCTTTACAATATTCTGCCCTCTCGTGGGGTCAGAGCACATTGCTGTGAGTCTGCCTGAATGCTCCATGTGGAGTTTACATTAGACTTCCCTATAGTGTCGTCAGAGAACATTGTTGTGAGTCTGCCTAACTGCTCCATGGGGTGTTCACAATAGTCTGCCCTCTAGTGGGGACAGAGCACATTGCTGTGAGTCTGCCTGACTGCTCCATGAGGTGTTTATAATAGTCTGCCCTCGAAGGGGATCAGAGCACATTGTTGTGAGTCTGCCTGACTGCTTCATGGGGAGTTTACAATAGTCTGCCCTCTAGTGGGGTCAGAGCACATTGCTGTGAGTCTCTCTGACGGATCCATGGGGGGTTCCCAATAGTCTGCCCTCGAGTGTGGTCAGAGCACATTGTTGTTAGTTTGCCTGATTGCTCCATGCGGAATTCACAATAGTTTGCCCCCTAGTGTGGTCAGAGCAAATTGCTGCGAGTCTGTCTGACTGCTCCATGTGGAGTTTACAAAAGTCTGCTCTCTTGTGGGGTCAGAGAACTTTGCGGTGCTTCTGCCTGCCTGCTCCATGAGGTATTTACAATAGTTTGCCCTGTAGTGGGGTCAGAGCACATTGCTGTGAGTCTGTCTGAATGCTCCTTGGGCAGTTTACAATAGTCTGCCCTCTAATGGGGTCAGAGCACATTGTTGTGAGTCTGCCTGACTGCTCAATGGGGAAATTACAATAGTCTGCCTTCTAGTGGGGTCAGAACACATTCCTGTGCGTCTGCCTGACCGCTCCATGATGATTTTACAATAGACTGCCCGCTAATGGGGTCAAAGCACATTGGTGTGAGTCTGCCTGACTGCTCCATGGGTTGTGTACAATAGTCTGCCCTCTAGTGGGGTCAGAGCACATTGCTGTGAGTCTGTCTGACTGCTCCATGGGGAAATTGCAATAGTCTGCCTTCTAGTGGGGTCAGAGCACGTTGCTGTGAGTCTGCCTGACGACGCAATGGGGATTTTATAATTATCTGCCCTCTAGTGGGGTGAGAGCGCATTGCTGTGAGTCTGCCTGCCTGTTCCATGTGCTGTATACAATAGTCTGCCCTCTAGTGTTGTCAGAGCACATTGTTGTGAGTCTGCTTGACTGCTCCATGGGTTGTTTACAATAGTCTGCGCAATAGGGTTGTCAGAGCACATTGCTTTGAGTCTGCATGCCTGCTCCATGTGGAGTTTACAATAGTCTGCCCTTCATACCGTCAGAGCACATTGCTGTTAATCTGTCTGACTGCTCCATGGGGAGTTTACAATAGTCTGCCCTCTAGTGGGGTCAGAGCACATTGTTGTGAGTCTGCCTGGCTACTCCATGGGGAGTTTACAATAGTCTGCCCTCTCGTGGGGTCAGAGCACATTGCTGTGTGTTAGCCTGACTGCTCTATTGGGAGTTTACAAAAGACTGCCCTCTAGTGGGGTCAGAGCACATTGCTGTGAGTCTGTCTGACTGCTCCATGGGGAATTTGCAATAGTCTGCCCTCTAGTGGGGTAAGAGCACATTGTTGTGAGTCTGCTTTACTACTTCATGGGGAGTTTATAATAATCTGCACTGTAGTGGGGTCAGAGCACATTGCTGTTAGTCTGCCTGACTGCTCCCTGGTGTGTTCACAATGCGTCTGCCCTCTAGTGCGGTCAGAGCAGATAGCTGTGAGTCTGCCTGACTGCTTCATGTCGAGTTTTCAGTAGTTTTCCCTCTAATGGGGTCAGAGCACATTGCTGTAGGTCTGTCTGACGGCTCCATTGGTAGTTTGCAATAGAAGGCCCTCTAATGGGGTCAGAGCACATTGGCGTGTGTCTGTCTGTCTGCTCCTTGGGTTGTTTACAATATTCTGCCCTCTAGTGGGGTCAGAGCACATTGCTGTGAGTATGTCTGACTGCTCCATGGGAAATTTACAACAGTTTACCCTCTAGTGGGGTCAGAGCACATTGCTGTGAGTCTGCCTGACTTTTCCATGTGGAGTTTGCAATAGTCTGCCCTCTAGTGGGATCAGAGCACAGTGCTTTGAGTCTGCCTGCTCCATTGGATGATCACAACAGTGTCCACTAGTGGGGTTAGATCTCATTGCTGTGAGTCTGTTTGACTGCTCCATGTGGAGTTTACAATAGTACGCCCTCTAGTAGGGTCAGAGAACATTGCTGTGAGTCTGTCTGACGGCTCCATCGGGTGTTTACATAGGTCTGCCCACTTGTGGTGTCAGGGCACATTGCTGTGAGTCTGCCTGACTGTTCCATGTGGTGTTTGGAATAGTCTGCCCTCTAGTGGGATCAGAGCACAGTGCTTTGTGTCTGCCTGCTTGATGTGGAGATTACAACAGTGCCTGCTAGTGGGGTTAGAGCACATTGCTGTGAGTCTGCCTGACTGCTCCATAGTGTGTTTACAATAGTCTGCCCTGTAATGGGGTGAGAGCACTTTCCTGTGAGTCTGTCTGACTACTCCATGGGGAGTTTACAATACTCTGCCCTCTATTGGGATCAGAGCACATTGCTGTCAGTCTGCCTGACTAGTCCATGGGGTGTTTATAATAGTCTGCCATCTAGTGGGCTCAGAGCACATTGCTGAGAGTCTGTCTGACTGCTCCATGGGGAATTTACAATAGTCTGCCCTCTAGTGGGGACAGAGCACATTGCTGTGAGTCTGTCTGGCGGATTCTTGCGGGGGTTTACAATAGTCTGCCCTCTAGTGGGGTCAGAACACATTGTTGTGAGTCTGCCTGACTGCTCCATGTGGAGTTTACAATAGTCTTCCCTCTAGTGTCATCAGAGCACATTGTTGTGAGTCTGCCACTCTGCTCCATGGGGTGTTCACAATAGTCTGCCCTCTAGTGGGGTCAGAGCACATTGATGTGAGTCTGTCTGACTGCTCCATGAGGTGTTTACAATAGTCTGCATTCCAGGGAGGTCAGAGCACAATGCTGTTAGTCTGCCTGACTGATCCATGTGGAATTTGCAAAAATATGCTCTCTAGTGGGGTCAGAGCACATTGATGTGAGACTGTCTGATTGCTCCCTATGGAGTTTACAATAGTCTGCCCGCTAGTGGGATCAGAGCACAGTGCTTTGTGTCTGCCTGACTGGTCCATGGGGAGTTCACTATAGTCTGCCCTCTAGTGGGGTCTGAGCACATTGCTGCAGTCTGCCTGACTGCTCCATGGTGTTTTTACAATAGTCTTGCCTGTAATTGGGTGAGAGCACTTTCCTGTGAGTCTGTCTGACTACTCCACGGGGAGATTACAATACTCTGCCCTCTATTGGGGTCAGAGCACATTGCTGTGAGTCTGCCTGACTGCTCCATGGGGTGTTTATAATAGTCTGCTGTCTAGTGGGGTCAGAGCACATTGCTGTGAGTCTGCCTGACAGCTGCATGGGGAGTTTACAATAGTCTGCCCTCTAGTGGGGTCAGAGCACATTGCTGTGAGTCTGCCTGACTACTCAATGGGGTGTTAATAATATTCTGGCCTCCAGTGGGGCGAGAACACATTGCGGTGAGTCTGCCTGCCTACTCGATGTCGAGATTACAATAGTCTTCCCTCTCGTGTGGTCAGAACACATTGTTGTGAGTCTGCCTGACTGCTCCATGGGGAGTTTACAATAGTCTGCCCTCTAGTGGGTTCAGAGAACATTGCTCTGAGTCTGTCTGACGGCTCCATTGGGTGTTTATAATAGTCTTCCGCCTAGTGGTGTCAGGGCACATTTCTGTGAGTCTGCATGCCATCTCTATGGGGAGTTTACGAGATTCTGCCCTGTAGTGGTGTCACAGCACATTGCTGTGAGTCTGTCTGACAGCTCCATGTGGAATTTTCAATAGTCTTCCCTCTAGTGGGGTCAGACCACATTGCTGTGAGTCTGTCTGTCGGATCCATGGGGGTTTACAATAGTCTGCCCTCTAGTGGCATCAGAGCACATTCCTGTGAATCTGCCTGACTGTTCCATGTGGAGTTTGCAATATTCTGCCCTCTAGTGTGGTGAGACCGCATTGTTGTGAGTCTGCGTGACGGCTCCATTGGGTGTTCACAATAGTCTGCCGTCTGGTGGGGTCCGAGCACATTGCTGTGAGTCTGCCTGACCGCTCCATGTGGCGTTTACAATAGTCTGCCCACTAGTGAGGTCAGAGCACATTGTTGTGAGTCTGCCTGACTGCTCCATGGGGGTTTTCAGTAGTCTGCCCTATAGTGGGGTCAGAGCACATTGGTGTGAGTCTGTCTGACTGCTCCATGGTGAATTTACAATAGACTGCCCTCTAGTGGGATCAGAGCACATTGCTGTTATTCTGCCTGACTACTCAATGGGGTGTTTATAATATTCTGCCCTCTAGTGGGGTTAGAGCACATTGCTGTGAGTCTGCCTGCCTGCTCAATGTGGAGATTACAATAGTCTGCCCTCTAGTGTGGTCACAGCACATTGTTGTGAGTCTCCCTGACTGCTCCATGAGGTATTTTCAATAATTTGCCCTCTAATGGGGTCAGAGTACTTTGATGTGAGACTGTCTTAATGCTCCTTGGGGAGTTTACGATTATCTGCACTCAAGTGGGGTTAGAGCACATTGTTGTGAGTCTGCCTGACTGCTCCATGGGGATTTCACAATAGTCTGCGCTCTAGCGGGGTCAGAGCACATTGCTGTGTGTCTTCCTTACTGCTCCATTAGGTATTTTCAATATTTTGCCCTCTAATGGGCTTAGAGCACATTGCTGTGAGTCTGCCTGACTGCTCCATTAGGATTTTACAGTAGTCTGCACTCTAATGGTGTCAGAGCAAATTGGTGTGAGTCTGCCTGACTGCTCCATGTGGAGTTTACAATATTCTGCGCGCTAATGTTGTCAGAACACATTGTTTTGAGTCTGCCTGACTGCTCCATGGGACGTTTACAATAGACTGCCCTCTAGTGGGGTCAGAGCACATTGCTGTCAGTCTGTCTGACTGCTACATGGTGAATTTACAGTAGACTGCCCACTAGTGCGGTCAGAGCACATTGCTGTGAGTCCGCCTGACGACTCAATTGGGAGTTTATAATATTCTGGCCTCTAGTGGGGCTAGAGAACATTGCTGTTAGTCTGCCTGACTGATCCATGTGAGTTTACAAAAATCTGCTCTCTAGTGGGGTCAGAGCACATCGATGAGAGTCTGTCTGACTACTCCATATGGAGTTTGCAATTGTCTGCCCTCTAGTGGGGTCATAGCATATTTTTGTGAGTCTGCCTGACTGCTCAATGCAGAGTTTACAGTAGTCTGCCCTCTAGTGGGGTCAGAGCACATTGTTGTGAGTCTGCCTGTCTGCTTCATGGGGTGTTTACAATATTGTGCCCCCTAGTGGGGTCAGTGCACATTGCTGTGAGTTTGTCTTCCGCTCCATGGGAAATTTACAATAGTCTGCCCTCTAGTGGCGTCAGAGCACATAGCTGTGTATCTGCCTGACTACTCCAGCTGTGGTTTATAATACTCTGCCCTCTAGTGCGGTCAGAGCAGATAGCTGTGAGTCTGCCTGACTGCTTCATGTCGAGTTTTCAGTAGTTTTCCCTCTAATGGGGTCAGAGCACATTGCTGTAGGTCTGTCTGACGGCTCCATTGGTAGTTTGCAATAGAAGGCCCTCTAATGGGGTCAGAGCACATTGGCGTGTGTCTGTCTGTCTGCTCCTTGGGTTGTTTACAATATTCTGCCCTCTAGTGGGGTCAGAGCACATTGCTGTGAGTATGTCTGACTGCTCCATGGGAAATTTACAACAGTTTACCCTCTAGTGGGGTCAGAGCACATTGCTGTGAGTCTGCCTGACTTTTCCATGTGGAGTTTGCAATAGTCTGCCCTCTAGTGGGATCAGAGCACAGTGCTTTGAGTCTGCCTGCTCCATTGGATGATCACAACAGTGTCCACTAGTGGGGTTAGATCTCATTGCTGTGAGTCTGTTTGACTGCTCCATGTGGAGTTTACAATAGTCTGCCCTCTAGTGGCGTCAGAGCACATAGCTTTGTATCTGCCTGACTACTCCAGCTGTGGTTTATAATACTCTGCCCTCTAGTGTGGTCAGATCACATTGTTGTGAGTCTTCCTGACTGCTCCATGGGGTGTTCACAATAGACTGCCCTCTAGTGGGGCCAGAGCACATTGCTGCGAGTCTCGCCTGATTGCTCCATGTGGAGTTTACAGAAATCTGCTATCTAGTGGGGTCAGAGCACAGTGCTTTGAGTCTGCCTGCTCCATGGGGAGATTACAACAGTCCCCCCTAGTGGGCTTAAAGCACATTGCTGCAAGTCTGCCTGACTGCTCCATGGTGTGTTTGCAATAGTTTGCACTGTAATGGGGTCAGAGCACTATCCTGTGAGTCTGTCTGACTACTCGATGGGGAGTTTACAATAGTCTGCCGTCTTGTGGGCTCAGAGCACATTGCTGCGAGTCTGTCAGACTGCTCCATGTGGAGTTTACAAAAATATGCTCTCTCGTGGGATGAGAGCACATTGCTGTGAGTCTGCCTGACTGCTCCATGGGTGGTGTACAATACTCCGCCCTCTAGTGGGGTCAGAGCACATTGCTGTGAGTCTGTCTGATTGCTCCATGGGGAATTTAGAATACCCTGCCCTCTAGTGGGGTCAGAGCACATTGCTGTGAGTCTCTCTGACTGCTCCATGGGGAATTTACAATAGTCTGCCCTCTAGTGGGGTCAGAGCACATTGCTGTGAGTCTGCCAGCCTGTTCTATGGGGAGTTTACAATAGTCTGCCCCCTAGTGGGGTCAGAGCACATTGCTGTGAGTCTGTCTGGTCCTTGGGGAGTTTACAATAGTGCCCCCTAGTGGTGTTAAAGCACATTGATATGAGTCTGCCTGACTGCTCCATGGTGTGTTTACAGTAGTCTGGCCTGTAATGTGGTGAGAGCACTTTCCTGTTTGTCTGTCTGACTACTCCATGGGTAGTTTACAATAGTCTGCCCTCTAGAGGCGTCAGAGCACATTACTGTGAGTCTGCCTGACTGTTCCATGTGGAGTATACAAAAATCAGCTCTCTCGTGGGGTCAGAGCACATTGATGTGAGTCTGTCTGAATGCTCCATGAGGTGTTTACAATAGTCTGCCCTCTAGTGGGGTCAGAGCACATTGCTGTGAGTCTGTCAGACTGCTCAATGGGTGGTTCACAATAGTCTGCACTACTGGGGTGTCAGAGCACATTGCTGTGCGTCTGCCTGATTGCTCTATGTGGAGTTTACAATAGTCTGCCCTCTAGTGGGGTCAGAGCACATTGGTGCGAGTCTGCCTGACTACTCTTTGTGTTGTTGATAATAGTCTGCCGTCTAGTGGGGTCTGAGCACATTGTTGTGAGTCTGCCTGACTGCTCCATGGGGTGTTTACAATAGCCTGCCCTCTATTGGGGTCAGAGCATATTGCTGTGAGTCTGTCTGTCTGCTCCATGGGGAACTAACAATAGTCTGCCCTCTGGTGGGGTGAGAGCACATTGCTGTGAATCTGCCTGACTACTCCATGGGGAGTTAATAATATTCTGCCCTCTAGTGTGGTCAGTTCACTTTGCTGTGAGTCTGCCTGACTGCTCCATGTGGAGGTTACAATAGCCTGCCTTCTAGTGGGCTCAGAGCACATTTCTGTGAGTCTGCCTGACGGATCCATGGGCGGTTTACAATAGCCTGCCCTCTAGTGTGGTCAGAACACATTGCTGTCAGTCTGTCTGACGGATCCATGTGGGGTTTACAATATTCTGCTCTCTAATAGGGTCAAAGCAAAGTAGTGTGAGTCTGCCTGGTCCTTGGGTTGATTACAACACTGCCCCCTAGTGGTGTTAGAGCACATTGCTGTGAGCCTGTCAGACTGCTCCTCGGTGTGTTTACAATAGTCTGGCCTGTAATGGGGTTAGAGTACTTTCCTGTGAGTCTGTCTGACTACTCCATGTATGGTTTATAATAGTCTGCCCTCTAGTGGCGTCTGAGCACATTGCTGTGAGTCTGCCTGACTGCTTCATGTGGAGTTTACAAAAATCTGCTCTCTAGTGGGGTCAGAGCACATTGCTGTCAGTCTGTCTGACGGATCCATGGGGGGTTTACAATATTCTGCTCTCTAATAGGGTCAGAGCACATTGTTGTGAGTCTGCCTGCCTCCTCCATGTGGAGTTTATAATAATCTGCCAGCTAATGGTGTCCGAGCACATTGTTGCGAGACTGCCTGACTGCTCCATTGGGGGTTTACAATAATCTGCCCTCTCGGGGGTCAGAGCACATTGCTGTGAGTCTGTCTGACAGCTCCATGGGGAATTTATAGTAGTCTGCCCTCTAGTGGGGTGAGTGCACATTGCTATGAGTCTGCCTGACTACTCCATGGTGAGTTTATAATAAACTGCCCTGTAGTGGTTTCAGAGCACATTGCTGCGAGTCAGCCTGACTGCTCCCTGGGGAGTTTACAACATTCTGCCCTCTAGTGGGGTCAGAACACATTGCTGGGAGTCTGTCTGACTGCTCCATGAGGTGTTTACAATAGTCTGCCCTCTACGGGCGTAACAGCACATTGCTGTGAGTCTGCCAGACTGATCGCTTGGGTGTTCATAATAGTCTGCCCTCTAGTGCGGTCAGAACAGATTGCCGTGAGTCTGTCTGTCGGATCCATGTGAAGTTTACAATAGTTTGCCCTCTAGTGTCGTTAGAGCACATTGTTGTGAGTCTGCCTGCCTTGCTCCATGTGGAGCTTGCAATAGTCTGCCCTTCATGGCGTCAGAGCGCATTGCTGTGAGTATGCCTGACTGCTCCATGGGGAGTTTACAATAGTCTGGCCTGTAATAGGGTGAGAGCACTTTCCTGTTTGTCTGTCTGACTACTCCATGGGTAGTTTACAATAGTCTGCCCTCTAGTGGCGTCAGAGCACATTGCTGTGAGTCTGCCTGAATGTTCCATGTGCCTGCTCTATGGGGATTTTACAATAGTCTGCCCTCTAGTGGGGTCAGAGCACATTGCTGTGAGTCTGTCTGACGGATCCATGGGGGTTTACAATATTCTGATCTCGAATGGAGTAAGAGCACATTGCTGTGTGTCTGCCTGCCTGTTCCATGTGGAGTTTACAATAGTCTGTCCCCTAGTCTGCCTTCTAGTGGGGTCAGAGCACATTGCTGTGAGTTTGTCTGACTGCTCCATGGGGAATTTGCAATAGCCTGACCTCTAGTGGGGACAGAACACATTGCTGTGAGTCTGTCTGACGGATCCATGGGCGGCTTACAATACTCTGCCCTCTAGTGGGGTCAGAGCACATTGCTGTGAGTCTGCCTGCCTGCTCCATGTGGAATTTCCAATAGTCTGCCCTCGAGTGTGGTCAGAGCACATTGTTGTGAGTCTTCCTGACTGCTCCATGGAGTGTTCACAATAGACTGCCCTCTAGTGGGGTCAGAGCACATTGCTGCGAGTCCGCCTGACTGCTCCATGTGGAGTTTACAGAAATCTGCTCTCTAGTGGTGTCAGAGCACAGTGCTTTGAGTCTGCCTGCTCCATGGGGAGATTACAACAGTCCCCCCTAGTGGGCTCAGAGCACATTGCTGCAAGTCTGCCTGACTGCTCCATGGTGTGTTTGCAATAGTTTGCACTGTAATGGGGTCAGAGCACTTTCCTGTGAGTCTGTCTGACTACTCCATGGGGAGTTTACAATAGTCTGCCCTCTAGTGGGCTCAGAGCACATTGCTGCGAGTCTGTCTGACTGCTCCAGGTGGCGTTTACAAAAATATGCTTTCTAGTGGTGTGAGAGTACATTGCTGTGAGTCTGCCTGACTACACAGTGGGGTGTTGATTATAGTCTGCCTTCAAGTGCGGTCTGAGCACAGTGCTGTGAGTCTGTCTGACAGCTCCATGGGGAGTTTATAATAATCTACCCTCTAGTGGTGTCAGAGTACATTGCTGTGAGTCAGCCTGACTGCTCCATGGGGAATTTACAATAGTCTGCCCTCTATTGGGGTGAGAGCATATTGATGTTAGTCTATCTGTCTGCTCCATGGGGAACTTACAATAGTCTGCCCTCTGGTGGGGAGAGAGCACATTGCTGTGAATCTGCCTGACTACTCCATGGGGAGTTAATAATATACTGCCCTCTAGTGTGGTCAGAGCACATTGCTCTGAGTCTGCCTGCCTGCTCCATGTGGAGTTTACAATAGTCTGCCTTCTAGTGGGCTCAGAGCACATTTCTGTGAGTCTGTCTGACGGATCCATGGGCGGTTTACAATAGTCTGCCCTCTAATGGTGTCAGAGCACATTGCTGTGAGAGTACCTGACTGCTCCATGTGGAGGTTACAATAGTCTGCCTCTAGTGTTGTCAGAGCACATTGTTGTGAGTCTTCCTGACTGCTCCATGGGGTGTTCACAATAGTCTGCCGTCTAGTGGGGTCAGAGCACCGTGGTATGAGTCTGCCTGCTCCATGGGGAGAATACAACAGTGCCCCCTAGTGGGGTTAGACCACATTGTGTGTGTCTGCCTGACTGCTCCATGGTGTGTTTGCAATAGTCTGCCCTCTAATGGGGTCAGAGCACATTGCGGTGAGTCTCTCTGACATCTCCATGGGGAATTTACAGTAATCTGCCCTCTAGTTGGGTGAGAGCACGTTGCTGTGAGTCTTCCTGACTGCTCCATGGGGAGTTTACAACAGTCTGCCCTCTAGTGGGGTCAGAGCACATTGCTGTGAGTTTGTCTGACTGCTCCATGGGGAATTTACAATAGCCTGCCCTCTAGTGGGGACAGAGCACATTGCTATGAGTCTGTCTGACGAATCCATGGGGGGGGGTTTACAATATTCTGCCCTCGAATGGGGTCAGAGCAAAGTGGTGTGAGTCTGCCTGGTCCTTGGGGAGATTACAATAGTCTGCCCTCTAGTGGGCTCAGAGCACATTGCTGCGAGTCTGTCTGACTGCTCCATGTGGAGTTTCCAAAAATATGCTCTCTAGTGGGGTGAGAGCACATTGCTGTCAGTCTGCCTGACTGCTCCATGGGTGGTTTACAATATTCTGCCCTCTAGTGGGTTCAGAGCACATTGCTGTGAGTCTGTCTGACAGCTCCATGGGGAATTTAGAATACTCTGCCCTCTAGTGGGGTCAGAGCACATTGCTGTGAGTCTCTCTGACTGCGCCATGGGGAATTTACAATAGTCTGCCCTCTAGTTGGGTAAGAGCACATTGCTGTGTGTCTGCCAGCCTGTTCTATGGGGAGTTTACAATAATCTGCCCTCTAGTGGGGTCAGAGCACATTGCTGTGAGTCTGTCGGACTGCTCCATGGGGAATTTTCAATAGTCTGCCCGCTAGTGTGGTCAGAACACATTGCTGTGATTCTGCCTGTAGGATCCATAGGGGGGATTACAATATTCTGCTCTCGAATGGGGCCAGAGCACAGTGGTGTGAGTCTGCTGGGTCCTTGGGGAGTTTACAACAGTGCCCCCTAGTGGTGTTAAAGCACATTGATGTGAGTCTGCCTGACTGCTCCATGTTGTGTTTACAATAGTCTGGCCTGTAATGTGGTGAGAGCACTTTCCTGTTTGTCTGTCTGACTACTCCATGGGTAGTTTACAATAGTCTGCCCTCTAGTGGCGTCAGAGCACATTGCTGTGTGTCTGCCTGACTGTTCCATGTGGAGTTTACAAAAATCAGCTCTCTAGTGGGGTCAGAGCACATTGATGTGAGTCTATCTGAATGCTCCAGGAGGTGTTTACAATAGTCTGCCCTCTAGTGGGGTCAGATCACATTGCTGTGAGTCTGCCTGACTGCTCCATGGGTGGTTTACAATTGTCTGCCCTCTAGTGGGGTCAGAGCACATTGGTGTTTAGTCTGCCTGACTACTCTGTGTTGTGTTGATAATAGTCTGCCGTCTAGTGGGGACAGGGCACATTGCTGTGAGTCTGCCTGACTGCTCCATGGGGTGTTTACAATAGCCTGACCTCTATTGGGGTCAGAGCATATTGCTGTGTGTCTGTCTGTCTGCTCCATGGGGAACTAACAATAGTCTGCCCTCTGGTGGGGTGAGAGCACATTGCTGTGTGTCTGCCTGACTACTCCATGGGGACTTTACAATAGTCTGCCCTCTAGTGGGGTCCGAGCACATTGCCGTGAGTCTGCCTGACGACTCAATGGGGAGATAATAATATTCAGCCTTCTAGTGTCGTCAGAGCACATTGCTGTGAGCCTGCCTGCCTGCTCCATGTGGTGTTTACAATAGTCTGCCCTCTAGTGGGCTCAGAGCACATTTCTGTGAGTCTGTCTGACGGATCCATGGGCGGCTTACAATACTCTGCCCTCTAGTGGGCTCAGAGCACATTGTTGTGAGTCTGCCTGACTGCTCGATGTGGAATTTCCAATAGTCTGCCCTCTAGTGTGGTCAGAGCACATTGTTGTGAGTCCACCTGACTGCTCCATGTGGAGTTTACAGAAATCTGATCTCCAGTGGTGTCAGAGCACAGTGCTTTGAGTCTGCCTGCTCCATGGGGAGATTACAACAGTCCCCCCTAGTGGGCTTAGAGCACATTGCTGCGAGTCTGTCTGACTGCTCCATGTGGCGTTTGCAAAAATATGCTTTCTAGTGGGGTCAGAGTGCATTGCTGTGAGTCTGCCTGACTACACAGTGGGGTGTTGATTATAGTCTGCCCTCAAGTGCGGTCTGAGCACAGTGCTGTGAGTCTGTCTGACAGCTCCATGGGGAGTTTATAATAATCTACCCTCTAGTGGTGTCAGAGTACATTGCTGTGAGTCAGCCTGACTGCTCCGTGGGGAATTTACAATAGTCTGCCCTCTATTGGGGTGAGAGCATATTGATGTTAGTCTATCTGTCTGTTCCATGGGGAACTTACAATAGTCTGCCCTCTGGTGGGTAGAGAGCACATTGCTGTGAATCTGCCTGACTACTCCATGGGGAGTTAATAATATACTGCCCTCTAGTGTGATCAGAGCACATTGCTCTGAGTCTGCCTGCCTGCTCCATGTGGAGTTTACAATAGTCTGCCTTCTAGTGGGCTCAGAGCACATTTCTGTGAGTCTGTCTGACGGATCCATGGGCGGTTTACAATAGTCTGCCCTCTAATGGTGTCAGAGCACATTGCTGTGAGAGTGCCTGACTGCTCCATGTGGAGGTTACAATAGTCTGCCCTCTAGTGTTGTCAGAGCACATTGTTGTGAGTCTTCCTGACTGCTCCATGGGGTGTTCACAATAGTCTGCCGTCTAGTGGGGTCAGAGCACCGTGGTATGAGTCTGCCTGCTCCATGGGGAGAATACAACAGTGCCCCCTAGTGGGGTTAGAGCACATTGTGTGTGTCTGCCTGACTGCTCCATGGTGTGTTTGCAATAGTCTGCCCTCTAATGGGGTCAGAGCACATTGCGGTGAGTCTCTCTGACATCTCCATGGGGAATTTACAGTAATCTGCCCTCTAGTTGGGTGAGAGCACGTTGCTGTGAGTCTGCCTGACTGCTCCATGGGGAGTTTACAATAGTCTGCCCTCTAGTGGGGTCAGAGAACATTGCTGTGAGTTTGTCTGACTTCTCCATGGGGAATTTACAATAGCCTGCCCTCTAGTGGGGACAGAGCACATTGCTGTGAGTCTGTCTGACGAATCCATGGGGCGGGGGGTTTACAATATTCTGCTCTCGAATGGGGTCAGAGCAAAGTGGTGTGAGTCTGCCTGGTCCTTGGGGAGATTACAACAGTGCCCCCTAGTGGGGTGAGAGCACATTGCTGTGAGCCTGTCAGACTGCTCCTTGGTGTGTTTACAATAGTCTGGCCTGTAATGGGGTTAGAGCACTTTCCTGTGAGTCTGTCTGACCACTCCATGGGGAGTTTACAATAGTCTGCCCTCTAGTGGCTTCTGAGCACATTGCTATGAGTCTGCCTGACTGCTCCATGTGGAGTTTACAAAAATCTGCTCTCTAGTGGGGTCAGAGCACGTTGCTGTCAGTCTGTCTGCCGTATCCATGGGGGGTTTACAATATTCTGCTCTCTAATGGGGTCAGAGCACATTGTTGTGAGTTGCCTGACTGCTCCATGTGGAGTTTATAATAATCTGCCCTCTTGTGGGGTCAGCGCACATTGCTGTGAGTCTGCCTGACTGCTCCATGGGGATTTCACAATAGTCTGCCGTCTAGTGGGTTCAGAGCACATTGCTGTGAGTCTGCCTGCCTCCTCCATGTGGAGTTTACAATATTCTGCCCGCTAATGTTGTCCGAGCACATTGTTGCGAGACTGCCTGACTGCTCCATTGGGGGTTTACAATAATCTGCCCTCTAGTGGGGTGAGAGCATATTGCTGTGAGTCTGCCTGACTACTCCATGCTGAGTTTATAATAATCTGCCCTGTAGTGGTTTCAGAGCACATTGCTTCGAGTCAGCCTGACTGCTCCATGGGGAGTTTACAACAGTCTGCCCTCTAGTGGGGTCACAGCACATTGCTGTGTGTCTGCCTGCCTGCTCAATGGGTAATTTACAATCGTCTGCCCTCTAGTGGGGTCAGAGCACATTGCTGTGAGTCTGCCAGACTGCTCCATGGTGTGTTTTCAATAGTCTGGCCTGTAATGGGGTTAGAGCACTTTCCTGTGAGTCTGTCTGACTACTCCATGGTGAGTTTATAATAATCTGCCCTGTAGTGGGGTGAGAGCACATTGCTGTGAGTTTGTCTGACTGCTCCATGGGGAATTTACAATAGTCTGCCCTCTAGTGGGGACAGAGCACATTGTTTTGAGTCTACCTGACTGCTCCATTTGGAGTTTACAAAAATCTGCTCTCTAATGGGGGCAGAGCACATTGATGTGAGTCTGTCTGACTGCTCCATGAGGTGTTTACAATACTCTGCCCTCTAGTGTGGTCCGAGCACATTGCTGTGTGTCTGCCTGCCTGGTCTATGGGGAGTTTACAATAGTCGGCCCTCTAGTGGGGTCAGAGCACATTGCTGTGAGTCTGTCTGACGTATCCATGCGGGGTTTACAATATTCTGCTCTCTAATGGGGTCAGAGCACATTGATCTGATTCTGCCTGATGGCTCCATGTGGAGTTTACAGTAGTCTGCCCTCTAGTGGGGTCAGAGCACATTGCTGTGAGTCTGTCTGACGGCTCCATAGGGAATTTACAATAGTCTGCCCTCTAGTGTTGTCAGAGCACATTGTTGTGAGTCTGCCTGACTGCTCCATGTGAAGTTTACAATAGTCTGCCCTCTAGTGGGGTCACAGCACATTGCTGTGAGCCTGTCGGTCGGCTTCATTTGCAGTTTACTATAGAAAGCCCTCTATTGGGGTCAGAGCACAATGTTGTGAGTCTGCTTGTCTGCTCCATGGGTGGTTTACAATAGTCTGCCCTCTAGTGGGGTCAGAGCACATTGCTGTAACTCTGCCTGACTACTCATGTCGAATTTATAATAATCTGCCTACTAGTGGGGTCACAGCACATTGTTGTGCGTCTGCCTGACTGCTCTGTGGGGAGTTTACAATAGTCTGCCCTCTAATGGGGTCAGAGCACATTGCTGTGAGTCTGTCTGACGGATCCATGGGGGGTTTACCATAGTCTGCCCTCTAGGGATGTCAGAGCACGTTGCTGTGAGATTGTCGGTCTGATCCATGTGGAGTTGAAAATAGTCTGCACTCTCGTGTGCTCAGAGCACATTGCTGTGAGTCTGCCGGAATGCTCCATGGGGAGTTTACAATAGACTGCCCTCTAGTAGGGTCAAAGCACATTGCTGTGAGTCTGTCTGACTGCTCCATGGGGAATTTACACTAGTCTGCCCTCTAGTGGGGTCAGGGATTTGTGGGCGGCACGGTGGCATAGTGGTTAGCGCTGCTGCCTCACAGCGCCAGGGACCTGGGTTCAATTCCTGCCTCAGGCGACTGACTGTGTGGAGTTTGCACGTTCTCCCCGTGTCTGCGTGGGTTTCCTCCGGGTGCTCCGGTTTCCTCCCGCAGTCACAAAGATGTGTGGGTCAGGTGAATTGGCCATGCTACATTGCCCGTAGTGTTAGTAAGGGGTAAATGTAGGGGTATGGGTGGGTGGCGCTTCGGCGGGTCGGTGTGGAGTTGTTGGGCCGAAGGGCCTGTTTCCACACTGTAAGTAATCTAATCTAAAAAGCACATTGCTGTGTGTCTGCCTGATTGCTCCTTGGGCAGTTTACAATAGTCTGCTCTCTAGTGGGGTCAGAACACATTGCTGTGAGTCTGCCTGACTGTTCCATGCTGATTTTACTATAGACTGCCCGCTAATGGGGTCAAGGCACATTGGTGTGAGTCTGCCTGACTGCTCCATGTGGGGTTTACAATATTCTGCACGCGAATGCTGTCCGAGCACATTGTTGTGAGTCTGCCTGACTTATCCGTCGGGTGTTTAAAATAGTCTGCCGTCTAGTGGGGTCAGAGCACATTGCTGTGCGTCTGTCTGACTGCTCCATGGGCGAATTACAATAGTCTGCCCTCTAGTGGGGTCAGAGCACATTGCTGTGAGTCTGCCTGGCTAATCCATTGGGAGTTTATAATAGTCTGCCGTCTAGTGGGGACAGAGCAGATTGCTGTATGTCTGCCTGACTGCTCCATGGGGAATTTACAGTAGTCTGCCCTCTAGTGGGGTGAGAGCACATTGCTGTGAGTCTGCCTGACTACTCCATGCTGAGTTTATAATAATCTGCCCTGTAGTGGTTTCAGAGCACATTGCTTCGAGTCAGCCTGACTGCTCCATGGGGAGTTTACAACAGTCTGCCCTCTAGTGGGGTCACAGCACATTGCTGTGTGTCTGCCTGCCTGCTCAATGGGTAATTTACAATCGTCTGCCCTCTAGTGGGGTCAGAGCACATTGCTGTGAGTCTGCCAGACTGCTCCATGGTGTGTTTTCAATAGTCTGGCCTGTAATGGGGTTAGAGCACTTTCCTGTGAGTCTGTCTGACTACTCCATGGTGAGTTTATAATAATCTGCCCTGTAGTGGGGTGAGAGCACATTGCTGTGAGTTTGTCTGACTGCTCCATGGGGAATTTACAATAGTCTGCCCTCTAGTGGGGACAGAGCACATTGTTTTGAGTCTACCTGACTGCTCCATTTGGAGTTTATAAAAATCTGCTCTCTAATGGGGGCAGAGCACATTGATGTGAGTCTGTCTGACTGCTCCATGAGGTGTTTACAATACTCTGCCCTCTAGTGTGGTCCGAGCACATTGCTGTGAGTCTGCCTGCCTGGTCTATGGGGAGTTTACAATAGTCAGCCCTCTAGTGGGGTCAGAGCACATTGCTGTGAGTCTGTCTGACGTATCCATGCGGGGTTTACAATATTCTGCTCTCTAATGGGGTCAGAGCACATTGATCTGAGTCTGTCTGACGGCTCCATAGGGAATTTACAATAGTCTGCCCTCTAGTGTTGTCAGAGCACATTGTTGTGAGTCTGCCTGACTGCTCCATGTGAAGTTTACAATAGTCTGCCCTCTAGTGGGGTCACAGCACATTGCTGTGAGCCTGTCGGTCGGCTTCATTTGCAGTTTACTATAGAAAGCCCTCTATTGGGGTCAGAGCACAATGTTGTGAGTCTGCTTGTCTGCTCCATGGGTGGTTTACAATAGTCTGCCCTCTAGTGGGGTCAGAGCACATTGCTGTAACTCTGCCTGACTACTAATGTCGAATTTATAATAATCTGCCTACTAGTGGGGTCACAGCACATTGTTGTGCGTCTGCCTGACTGCTCTGTGGGGAGTTTACAATAGTCTGCCCTCTAATGGGGTCAGAGAACATTGCTGTGAGTTTGTCTGACTTCTCCATGGGGAGTTTACAATTGCCTGCCCTCTAGTGGGGACAGAGCACATTGCTGTGAGTCTGTCTGACGAATCCATGGGGGAGGGGGTTTACAATATTCTGCTCTCGAATGGGGTCAGAGCAAAGTGGTGTGAGTCTGCCTGGTCCTTGGGGAGATTACAACAGTGCCCCCTAGTGGTGTTAGAGCACATTGCTGTGAGCCTGTCAGACTGCTCCTTGGTGTGTTTACAATAGTCTGGCCTGTAATGGGGTTAGAGCACTTTCCTGTGAGTCTGTCTGACCACTCCATGGGGAGTTTACAATAGTCTGCCCTCTAGTGGCTTCTGAGCACATTGCTATGAGTCTGCCTGACTGCTCCATGTGGAGTTTACAAAAAACTGCTCTCTAGTGGGGTCAGAGCACGTTGCTGTCAGTCTGTCTGCCGTATCCATGGGGGGTTTACAATATTCTGCTCTCTAATGGGGTCAGAGCACATTGTTGTGAGTTGCCTGACTGCTCCATGGGGATTTCACAATAGTCTGCCGTCTAGTGGGTTCAGAGCACATTGCTGTGAGTCTGCCTGCCTCCTCCATGTGGAGTTTACAATATTCTGCCCGCTAATGTTGTCCGAGCACATTGTTGCGAGACTGCCTGACTGCTCCATTGGGGGTTTACAATAATCTGCCCTCTAGTGGGGTGAGAGCACATTGCTGTGAGTCTGCCTGACTACTCCATGCTGAGTTTATAATAATCTGCCCTGTAGTGGTTTCAGAGCACATTGCTTCGAGTCAGCCTGACTGCTCCATGGGGAGTTTACAACAGTCTGCCCTCTAGTGGGGTCACAGCACATTGCTGTGTGTCTGCCTGCCTGCTCAACGGGTAATTTACAATCGTCTGCCCTCTAGTGGGGTCAGAGCACATTGCTGTGAGTCTGCCAGACTGCTCCATGGTGTGTTTTCAATAGTCTGGCCTGTAATGGGGTTAGAGCACTTTCCTGTGAGTCTGTCTGACTACTCCATGGTGAGTTTATAATAATCTGCCCTGTAGTGGGGTGAGAGCACATTGCTGTGAGTTTGTCTGACTGCTCCATGGGGAATTTACAATAGTCTGCCCTCTAGTGGGGACAGAGCACGTTGTTTTGAGTCTACCTGACTGCTCCATTTGGAGTTTACAAAAATCTGCTCTCTAATGGGGGCAGAGCACATTGATGTGAGTCTGTCTGACTGCTCCATGAGGTGTTTACAATACTCTGCCCTCTAGTGTGGTCCGAGCACATTGCTGTGAGTCTGTCTGACGGCTCCATAGGGAATTTACAATAGTCTGCCCTCTAGTGTTGTCAGAGCACATTGATCTGAGTCTGCCTGACTGCTCCATGTGAAGTTTACAATAGTCTGCCCTCTAGTGGGGTCACAGCACATTGCTGTGAGCCTGTCGGTCGGCTTCATTTGCAGTTTACTATAGAAAGCCCTCTATTGGGGTCAGAGCACAATGTTGTGAGTCTGCTTGTCTGCTCCATGGGTGGTTTACAATAGTCTGCCCTCTAGTGGGGTCAGAGCACATTGCTGTAACTCTGCCTGACTACTCATGTCGAATTTATAATAATCTGCCTACTAGTGGGGTCACAGCACATTGTTGTGCGTCTGCCTGACTGCTCTGTGGGGAGTTTACAATAGTCTGCCCTCTAATGGGGTCAGAGCACATTGCTGTGAGTCTGTCTGACGGATCCATGGGGGGTTTACCATAGTCTGCCCTCTAGGGATGTCAGAGCACGTTGCTGTGAGATTGTCAGTCTGATCCATGTGGAGTTGAAAATAGTCTGCACTCTCGTGTGCTCAGAGCACATTGCTGTGAGTCTGCCGGAATGCTCCATGGGGAGTTTACAATAGACTGCCCTCTAGTAGGGTCAAAGCACATTGCTGTGAGTCTGTCTGACTGCTCCATGGGGAATTTACACTAGTCTGCCCTCTAGTGGGGTCAGAGCACATTGCTGTGAGTCTGCCTGATTGCTCCATGTGGAGTTTACAATAGTATGCCCACTATTATGGTCAGAGCACATTTCTTTGAGTCTGTCTGACTGCTTCTTGGGCAGTTTACAATAGTCTGCTCTCTAGTGGGTCAGAACACATTGCTGTGAGTCTGCCTGACTGTTCCATGCTGATTTTACAATAGACTGCCCGCTAATGGGGTCAAGGCACATTGGTGTGAGTCTGCCTGACTGCTCCATGTGGGGTTTACAATATTCTGCACGCGAATGCTGTCCGAGCACATTGTTGTGAGTCTGCCTGACTTATCCGTCGGGTGTTTAAAATAGTCTGCCGTCTAGTGGGGTCAGAGCACATTGCTGTGCGTCTGTCTGACTGCTCCATGGGCGAATTACAATAGTCTGCCCTCTAGTGGGGTCAGAGCACATTGCTGTGAGTCTGCCTGGCTAATCCATTGGGAGTTTATAATAGTCTGCCGTCTAGTGGGGACAGAGCAGATTGCTGTATGTCTGCCTGACTGCTCCATGGGGAATTTACAGTAGTCTGCCCTCTAGTGGGGTGAGAGCACATTGCTGTGAGTCTGCCTGACTACTCCATGCTGAGTTTATAATAATCTGCCCTGTAGTGGTTTCAGAGCACATTGCTTCGAGTCAGCCTGACTGCTCCATGGGGAGTTTACAACAGTCTGCCCTCTAGTGGGGTCACAGCACATTGCTGTGTGTCTGCCTGCCTGCTCAATGGGTAATTTACAATCGTCTGCCCTCTAGTGGGGTCAGAGCACATTGCTGTGAGTCTGCCAGACTGCTCCATGGTGTGTTTTCAATAGTCTGGCCTGTAATGGGGTTAGAGCACTTTCCTGTGAGTCTGTCTGACTACTCCATGGTGAGTTTATAATAATCTGCCCTGTAGTGGGGTGAGAGCACATTGCTGTGAGTTTGTCTGACTGCTCCATGGGGAATTTACAATAGTCTGCCCTCTAGTGGGGACAGAGCACATTGTTTTGAGTCTACCTGACTGCTCCATTTGGAGTTTACAAAAATCTGCTCTCTAATGGGGGCAGAGCACATTGATGTGAGTCTGTCTGACTGCTCCATGAGGTGTTTACAATACTCTGCCCTCTAGTGTGGTCCGAGCACATTGCTGTGAGTCTGCCTGCCTGGTCTATGGGGAGTTTACAATAGTCGGCCCTCTAGTGGGGTCAGAGCACATTGCTGTGAGTCTGTCTGACGTATCCATGCGGGGTTTACAATATTCTGCTCTCTAATGGGGTCAGAGCACATTGATCTGAGTCTGCCTGATGGCTCCATGTGGAGTTTACAGTAGTCTGCCCTCTAGTGGGGTCAGAGCACATTGCTGTGAGTCTGTCTGACGGCTCCATAGGGAATTTACAATAGTCTGCCCTCTAGTGTTGTCAGAGCACATTGTTGTGAGTCTGCCTGACTGCTCCATGTGAAGTTTACAATAGTCTGCCCTCTAGTGGGGTCACAGCACATTGCTGTGAGCCTGTCGGTCGGCTTCATTTGCAGTTTACTATAGAAAGCCCTCTATTGGGGTCAGAGCACAATGTTGTGAGTCTGCTTGTCTGCTCCATGGGTGGTTTACAATAGTCTGCCCTCTAGTGGGGTCAGAGCACATTGCTGTAACTCTGCCTGACTACTCATGTCGAATTTATAATAATCAGCCTACTAGTGGGGTCACAGCACATTGTTGTGCGTCTGCCTGACTGCTCTGTGGGGAGTTTACAATAGTCTGCCCTCTAATGGGGTCAGAGCACTTTGCTGTGAGTCTGTCTGACGGATCCATGGGGGGTTTACCATAGTCTGCCCTCTAGGGATGTCAGAGCACGTTGCTGTGAGATTGTCGGTCTGATCCATGTGGAGTTGAAAATAGTCTGCACTCTCGTGTGCTCAGAGCACATTGCTGTGAGTCTGCCGGAATGCTCCATGGGGAGTTTACAATAGACTGCCCTCTAGTAGGGTCAAAGCACATTGCTGTGAGTCTGCCTGATTGCTCCATGTGGAGTTTACAATAGTATGCCCACTATTATGGTCAGAGCACATTTCTTCGAGTCTGTCTGACTGCTCCTTGGGCAGTTTACAATAGTCTGCTCTCTAGTGGGGTCAGAACACATTGCTGTGAGTCTGCCTGACTGTTCCATGCTGATTTTACAATAGACTGCCCGCTAATGGGGTCAAGGCACATTGGTGTGAGTCTGCCTGACTGCTCCATGTGGGGTTTACAATATTCTGCACGCGAATGCTGTCCGAGCACATTGTTGTGAGTCTGCCTGACTTATCCGTCGGGTGTTTAAAATAGTCTGCCGTCTAGTGGGGTCAGAGCACATTGCGGTGAGTCTGTCTGACTGCTCCATGGGCGAATTACAATAGTCTGCCCTCTAGTGGGGTCAGAGCACATTGCTGTGAGTCTGCCTGGCTAATCCATTGGGAGTTTATAATAGTCTGCCGTCTAGTGGGGACAGAGCACATTGCTGTATGTCTGCCTGACTGCTCCATGGGGAATTTACAGTAGTCTGCCCTCTAGTGGGGTGAGAGCACATTGCTGTGAGTCTGCCTGACTACTCCATGCTGAGTTCATAATAATCTGCCCTGTAGTGGTTTCAGAGCACATTGCTGCGAGTCAGCCTGACTGCTCCATGGGGAGTTTACAACAGTCTGCCCTCTAGTGGGGTCACAGCACATTGCTGTGTGTCTGCCTGCCTGCTCAATGGATAATTTACAATCGTCTGCCCTCTAGTGGGGTCAGAGCACATTGCTGTGAGTCTGCCAGACTGCTCCATGGTGTGTTTACAATAGTCTGGCCTGTAATGGGGTTAGAGCAATTTCCTGTGAGTCTGTCTGACTACTCCATAGGGAGTTTATAATAATCTGCCCTGTAGTGGGGTGAGTGCACATTGCTGTGAGTTTGTCTGACTGCTCCATGGGGAATTTACAATAGTCTGCCCTCTAGTGGGGACAGAGCACATTGCTGTGAGTCTGTCTGACGTATCCATGCGGGGTGTACAATATTCTGCTCTCTAATGGGGTCAGAGCACATTGCTGTGAGTATGCCTGACGGCTCCATAGGGAATTTACAATAGTCTGCCCTCTAGTGTGGTCAGAGCACATTGCTGTGAGTCTGCCTGACTGCTCCCTGGGGTGTTCACAATAATCTGCCCTCTAGTGGGTTCCGAGCACATTGATGCGAGTCCGTCTGACTGCTCCATAGGGAATTTAAAATAGTCTGCCATCTAGTGGGGTCCGAGCACATTGATGTGAGTCTGTCAGACTGCTGCATGAAGTGTTTACAATACTCTGCCCTCTAGGGGCGTTCAGAGCACATTGCTGTGAGTCTGGCTGCCTGTTCTCTGGGTGGGTTTACAATAGCCAGCCCTCTCGTGGGGTCAGAGCACATTCCTGTGAGTCTGCCTGGCTGCTCCATGTGGAGTTTACAAAAATCTGCTCTCTAGTGGGGTCCAAGCACATTGATGTGAGTCTGTCTGACTGCTCCATGAAGTGTTTACAATAGTCTGCTCTCTAGGGGGGTCAGACCACATTGCTGTGAGTCTGCCTGCCTGCTCTATGGGGGGGGGCGTTTACAATAGTCTGCTGTCTAGTGGGGTCAGAACACATTGCTCTGAGTCTGTCTGACTGCTCCATGGGGAATTTACAATAGTCTGCCCTCTAGTGTGGTCAGAACACATTGCTGTGAGTCTGTCTGTTGGACCCATGAGGGGTTTACAATATTGCTGTTAGTCTGCCAGACTGCTCCATGGTGTGTTTAAAATAGTCTGGCCTGTAATGGGGTTAGAGCAATTTCCTGTGAGTCTGTCTGACTACTCCATGGGGAGTTTACAATAGTCTGCCCTCTAGTGGCATCACATCACATTGATGTGAGTCTGTCTGACTGCTGCATGAGGTGTTTACAATAGTCTGCCCTCTAGTGGTGTCAGAGCACATTGCTGTCAGTCTGTCTGACGGATCCATTGGGGGTTTATAATATTCTGCCCTCTAGTGGGGTCAGAGCACATTGCTGTTAGTCTGCCTGACTGCTCCATGTGGAGTTTACAATAGTCTGCCCTCTAGTGTCGTCAGAGCACATTGTTGTGTCTCTGTTTGACTGCTGCATGAGGTGTTTACAATAGTCTGCCCTCTAGTGAGGTCAGAGCACATTGCTGTGAGTCTGTCTGACGCATCCATGGTGGTGTTTAAAATAATCTGCCCTCTTGTGGGGGTCAGAGCACAATGCTGTGAGTCTGCCTGACTGCTCCATGGGGAGTTCACAATAGTCTGCCCACTTGTGGGGTCAGAGCACATTGCTCCTGAGTCTGTCTGACTGCTCCTTGGAGAGTTTACAATAGTCTGCCTCTAGTGGGATCAGATCGCATTGCCGTGAGTCTGCCTTTCTGCCGCATGGGGAGTTCACAATAGTCTGCCCTCTAGTGGGTTCAGAGCACATTGCTGTGAGTCTGCCTGACTGCCCCCATGGGGAGCTTACAATATTCTGCCCTCTAATGGTGTCAGAGCACATTGCTGTGAGTCTGTCTGACTGTTCCATGGGGAGTTTACAATAGTCTGCCCTCTCGGGGGTCAGAGCACATTGCTGTGAGTCTGCCTGACTGTTCCATGGGGAGTTGACAATAGTCTGCCATCTGGTTTGTTTAGAGCAAGCTTCAGAATCTTCATTGAAATTCTAGTGAAATTTTAAAAAAAGATTCCTTTCTGCTGATCATTCAATTATTTCTAAACTGCAGTCCCTGTCTCAGTCCAAACAAATCCAAACAACACTGAAGGGAAACAGTGATGGACATATATACTCCATATTATTCTCTCTTTTTGTGGGCAACACAGTGGCTCAGGGGTGAGCACTGCTGCCTCACAGCGCCCAGGTTCAGTTCCCGACTCAGGCGACTGACTGTGTGGAGTTTGTAAATTCTCCCCGTGTCTGCGTGGGTTTCCTCCGGGTGCTCCGGGTTACTCCCGCAGCCCAAGATGCGCAGGTCAGGTGAATTGGTCATGCTAAATTGCCTGTAGTGTTAGGTAAGGAGTAAATGTAGGGGTATGGGTGGGTTGTGGTTCGGTGTGGACTTGTTGGGCCGAAGCACCTGTTTCCACTCTGAAAGTAATCTAATCTAACTTTACCACAGTTTATTTTATTTGGTTGAACTGTAAAAACATGTCGTTTCTTTGCTTAATGACTTCTTAATGTGATTGAGGAAGGGTTTAAGTGAAATGCAACTGCTCTCTCTGACACACCAGGTAAATGTGCTGTCGCTGATGTTATCAGGGCCCATCGACTTGAGCAAAAGGTATCAAGGGGGCAAGTGTTTTGATACAACGCGTGTTGTGGTCTGGGATATAATTCATCTCAATTCCAACGCACAACAATATTCATAAAAACGTTTGAACATCTCCAAAACAAAACACGATTTAAATATAAACCTGAATACTTACCATCCACAAAAAAATTTTTATTTATAAACGAACAGTTCCCATACAAACAAATATTTATTAATAACCAGAGATGGTTCAATGCACAGTAATATTTGCATGTAAACAGATCAGCTCCAATGAAAAACAATATTTATGCACAGACAAACAATGTATGTGGGATATTGTACATATTAGATAATACAAAACCTGAAAGACCTCAGCCACTGAATTGTAGATTCCCAGTGTTGGATCAGAATCTCTCTTTTCCTCCTTTCTCTTCCCCCCCACTCTCACTCCCTCTCTCTTTTCCTCCTTCTCCATGCTCTCACCCCCCTGTTGCCCTCTCTCTCTCCCACTCTCTCCCTCGCCCTCCCCGCTCTTTCCACTCCCTCTCTCCCTCTCTCTACTCCCTCTTCCCACTCTCTCTCCACCCTTCTTTTCCTGTCTCTCTCTCTTCCCCTCTCCCCACTCTGTCCCCACTCTCCCACTCCCCTCCTCTACCCCTTTCCCCTCCTCCTTTCCCCACCTCACGCTCCCTCCTCATCTCCCCATCCCCCTCTTTCCTGCTTCTCTCTTCCTCCTCCTCTCACCCCTGTCTGCTAACCACCTACCCACCCACTGCGCCCTCTCCATCCCCCCTTCTCAACCCTCAAGCTCCCCCTCTCTCTCCACCTCGCTATCTCTCCCACCTCTATTCCCAACCGCCCTCTCTCTACCGCTCTCTCTCCATCTCTCTCTCCCCCTCGCTCTCTCTACACTCTCTCCCCTCTCTCCCCCTACCCCCTCACTCTTTCTCCCTAGCTGCCCGCACTCTCCCACTCTCTCCACACTCTCTTCCTCTCCCCATCTCCCATTCCCCCTGCCCTCTCTATCGCCACTCTCTCTCTCCCACTGTCTCTTCCCACTATCTCCCACTCTCTCAACCCTCTCTCTCCCTCTCCCCGCTCTCTTCATCCCCCACTCTCACCCTATTTCTCTCCGACCCTCTCTCCCCCCTCTCCCCGTCTCCCTCCCCCACTCTCTGTCCCAATCGCTGTTGCCACTCTCTCTCCACCCTCTCTCCCCTCTCTCACCCCCTCACTTCCTCTCCCCCTCTCCACTCTCTACCCATCTATTTTGCCCACCCCTCACTCGCCCTCCTCTCTCTCTCCCTCCACCTCGCCCCCTCATCTCTCTTGCCCTCCCCTCTCTTGCCCTCCCCTCTCTTGCCCATCCCTCTAACTCGCCCATCCCTCTCTCGACCTCCAATCTCTCACCCTTACCGCTCTCACCCTCTCACTCCCACTCACCCTCATCTCTCGCCCTCCCCTCTCTTGCACTCCCCTCTGTCGCTCTCCCTTCTCTTGCCCTCCACTCTCTCGCTCATCCCTTTCTGTCGTCCTCCCCTCTCTCGTCCTCTCCTCTCTCACACTCACTCATCTCTCACCCTCCCCTCCATCCCTCCCTCCCCTTTCTCGCCTGCTCCCACCCTCTCGCCCTGCCATCTCTCCCTCCCCTCTCACGCCTTCCTCTCTCTCGTCCTCCTCCAATTCTCGCCCTCACCTCTCTCCCTCCCCTCTCTCGCCCTCCCCTCTCCGCCCTCCCATCTCTCACCCTCTCCCTCCCTCTCGCCCTCCCGCTCCCTCTCGCCCTCCCCTCTCTCACCCACCCCTCACTTCCCTTCTCCTCCCTCCCCTCTCTCGCACTCCCCTTCCTCACGCGCTTGTCTCGCCTTCCCCCTCTTGCCACCCCTCTCTCACTCCTCTCCCTCCCTCCCCCTCTCACCCTCCCCCTCTCTCGCACTACCCCCTCTCACCCTCCCCTTTCTTCCAACCCCTCTCTCGCCATCTCCCTCCCTCTCGCCCTCCACTCCCCTCCCTCCCCTCTCTTACCCTCCCTTCTCTCACGCTCTCATTCCCTTTTGCCCTCCTCTCTCGCCCACCCCTCTCTTGCACTCCCCTCTTTCGCCCACCTCTCTCACCCTCTCCTCTCTCTTGCCCATCCCTCTATCTCGCCATCCCCTCTCTCTCGTTCTCCCCTCTCTCGCCCTTTCCTCTCTCGTCCTTCCCCTCCCTCTCGCCCTCCCCTCTCTTCCCCTATCTCTCCCTTGAATCCTCTCTCTTCGCCTTCTTGCCCTCCCCTCTCTCACCCCGCCTCTCCACCCCCTCCCTCCCCTGTTTCGCCCTCCATCCCCTCTCTAGCCCTCTCCCTCCCTCTCGCCCTCTAATCCCCACCCTCCCTCTCCTCTCTCACCCTCCCCGCTCTCCCCCTCTCACTCCCTCTCGCCCTCCCCTTTCTTGCACTCCCCCTCTCGCCCACCTTTCTCGCCCTCCCCTCTCTCTCGCCCTTCTCTCTCAACTTCCCCTCTCTCTCGCCCATCCCTCTATCTCGCCAACCCCTCTCTTCGCTCTCCCCACTCTCACCCTCCCCTCTCTCTCGCTCTACCCTCTCTCACCCTCTCCACCCTTCCTCCCCCTCTCGTCCTCCCCTCTCTGGTCCTCTCCTCTCTCACACACACTCCACTCTCAACCTCCCCTCCGTCCACTCTTGCCTTGTCCCTCGCTCCTGCCCTCATCTCCGTCCCTCCCCTCTCTCGCCCTCTCCCTCATTCACCCTCCTCTCTCTCGCCCATCCATCTATCTTGCCCTCACCTCTCTCGCCCTCCCCTCTCTCGCCATCTCTCTCCCTCTCGCCCTCCACTCCCTCCCTCCCCACTCTTGTCGTCTCCCACTCTCTTGCACCCCCTCCCTCTCTCCCCTCTCTAGCCCATCTCTCGGTCCCGCCCTCCCCACACTCACCGTCCCCTCTTTCGCCCTCCCCTCTCTCACCCTCCCCTCTCTAGCCCATCCCTCTCTCACCCTCCCCTCTCTCGCCCATCCTTCTATCTTGCCCATCCCTCTATTTTGCCCTCCCCTCTCTCGACCTCGCCTTCCTCCCTCCCTCTCTCGCCCTCTCCCTCTCTCTCGCTCTCCCGTCCCTCTCTCCCCCTCTTGCCCTCCCCAACCTTCTCCCGCCCTCCTCTCTCTCACCAACTCCCTTCTTCTTGCCTTCACCTCCATCCTTCCCCTCTCTCGCCCACCCGCTCTCTCACCCTTCCCCCCTTTCTTGCCCTCACCTCTCTCACCCTCTCTCTCCCTCTCGCCCTGCACTCCCTCCCCTCCCCTCTCTCGCCCTCGTCTCTTTCGCCCTTTCATCTACCGCCCTCCCCTCCCTCACCCCCTCTCTCGCCCTCCCCACTTTTATCCCCTCTCTCCTTCCCCTCTCTCGCACCCCCCTCTCTCACCCTCCCCTTTTTCCCAAACACTCTCTCGCCCTCTCCCTCCCTCTCACACTCCCCTCTCTCGCCTTCTCCTTCCAGCTCGCCCTCTCCTCCCTCCCTCCCCTCTTTCACCCTACCCCTCGCCCTCCCCTCTCTCACCCCTCACTCTCTCATCGCGCTCTCTCCCTTCCTCTCTCCCTCCACTCCCTCTCCCCCTCTCTGGCCCTCCCTTCCCTCGCCCTCCCCGTCTTGCCCTCCCCTCTCTCGCCTTCCCCCTCTCTCACCCTTCCCCTACCTCTCTCCCTCCCCTCTCTTACCCTATCTCCTCCTTGCCCCCTCTCCCCCTTCTTGCCCTTCCCTCTCTCGCCCTGTATCTCCACTCCCTCCCTCCCCTGTCTTCCCCTCTTGCCCTCCCCTCTCTCGCCCTCCCTTTCCTCTCTCCCTCCCCTCCCTTACTCCTCTTTCTCACCCTTCCCTCTCTAGCCCTCCCCCTCTTGCCCTCACCGCTCTCACCCTCTCCATCTCTGGCCTCCCCTCCCTCTCTCCCTCGCCTCCCTCCCTCACCTCTCTCGCTCTCCAATCTCTTACCCTATCTCTCACTTGCTCCCCCTCTCTTCCCCCCCCCCGGTCCTTCACTCTCTCTCCACCTTCTCTCACTCTCGACCCCCATTAATCAGTGTCCATCTTTCCCCACCTCCCTCCGTTTCTCTCTGACTGAATCTCTCTCGCTCATATTCCCCCTTTCTCTGTCTGTCAGACACACTCTGTCTCCCTGGTCCTTCTATCTCCCTCTGAACCAGAGACTTCGCTGTCGGGGTGAGGGGCGGGTTGGTCGTGATGCTGCCTGTTGCGGGGGGGGGGGGGGGTGGTGCGCGGCGGTGTTATGTTGGATGAAGATGAATGGGCAAATTGTGTAGAGATGGAACTGCTGGAGGGAGACAGAGACGGCAGGACATTGAGAGTGAGGGTGAGGGGAAAGGGAAGAGTGGAGCGAGGTGAAAAAATGGGGTTGGGGATGTATGTGAGAAGGGGAACGAGGAAGAGTGAAGAGGATAGGTGTTGAGAGAGAGGGAGAAAATTGAGGAGAAAGAGTTGGGAAGAGGAAATTGGAAGGCCGGGTTTGAGTCCGGGAGACAGAGATAGTTAAACCCAGCTCCTGAGCTCAGGGCACAGTGCCCTCCCCTTCCCTTAGGACCAGGACTTGGGCTGAGTCTGTCTCTCTCCAGCTCAGCTTCTCCAAAACAAAGACACACAACAACATCGGTCACTCTCCTGCTCAGCACGCTTTAATCCACATTTTTATTGTTTACAAATGAAAGTGATGGATACAATCATTGGGATTTTGCCTTTTCTCACTGGCCCCTGAGTTGTGAGAAACATTGAAATGTTTCCCTGTAACCCCGCGGTGGGATAAGGATGGACAAACCAGCGCTACCCTCAGTCTGTTACCATAGCGACAGGCTGCTCCATCGCTGAAACACTGAACTGAAATGAGAAAATCCCGGATGGATTGATTAATGAGGGAATTTGATGGTTGGATGGATTTGGGTGAAGGGATATTTCAGCAGATTCTTCAGCTGCTGCCTGAATTTAGTCTGGGTCACGGCATAAATCAGGGTGTTTGTGCAGCAACGGAGGAGCTGCAGAATGAAGCCGATTCCTGCACAAAGCCATGGAGATACAGAGGGGTATCCGCAATCCGCCACATCCGGTACCATATAGAAAATAGCATTAACGTTGACCATAACAGGATGAAATTGCCTGGACACACTGTAGCATTAATGGGGTGAGATACGGAGGGTCCAATCACAGGAATGGGAACTAAAGGCATTGCCAGATGAGCTGAAATGGTTAGATATACCACATTGTCAATCCACCTCACAGAACGAGCCCAGACACCATAAACACAGGGGAGATATATGTTCACCATGGAACACTGTGCAGACCAGGCCAATGCACTGCTCAGTACAACCCAGCAATCTCTCCAGATTCATCCATTGCATTGGTCAATACAACGCAGCAATCTGGCCAGAGTGTAACAATGCACAAATCAGATCAGGGCATTGATCTATAAACCCAGACAATATATCTGTCCAGCACCAGGAGAAGTGCAGACCACAGCAGTGCATTGATGTATAAACCCGGACTAGATATTTGTCCACTACTGGGAGCTACGCAAACCACAACAGGACACTATCGTCTAAACCAGAAACAAATATGGTTCCAACATAAGAGGCTACACAAACAACATCACTGCATTATCTATAAACTTGAAGCAGATCGTCTGAGCAGCACAGCGACCTACGCGGTGATCATCCGTGAATTAATCTGTAAACCAGTAACGATTACCCTCCCAGCATGTAGGACATTGTACACGACCACAGTGCATTGATCTGTAAACCAGGATCAGTTACCCTCCTACCATGTAGGACTGTGTACCCCACCCCTGTGCATTGTTCTGTAAACCAGGAGCAGATACCCTCCCAGCATCTAGGGCTGTGTACACCACCCCAGTGCATTTATATGTAGAACAGGAGCAGTTACCCTCCCAGCATGAAGGGTTGTGTACACCACCCCAGTGCATTGATCTGCAAACAAGGAGCAGTTACCCTCCCAGCATGGAGAGCTGTGTACCCCACTACTGTGCATTGATCGGTAACACAGGAACAGTTACCCTTCCACCATGTAGGAGTGTGTACACCACCCCAGTGCATTTAAATGTAACCCTGGAGCAGGTAACCTCCCAGCATGTAGGACTTTGTACACGAACCCAGTGCATTGATCTGTCAACATGGAGCAGTTACCCACCCAGCATGTAGGACCTTATACACTACTCCAGTGCATTAATCTGTAAACAGGAGCAGTTACCCTCTCGGCATTTAAGACTGTGTACACCACCCCCAAGTGCTTTGATCTGTCAACCAGGATCAGTTACCCACTCACCATGTCGGACTGTGTATACCACGCCAGTGCATTGATTTGTAACCCAGGAGCAGTTACCCTCCCAGCATGAAGGACTGTGCACGCCATCCCAGTGAATTGATCTGTAAATCAGTTGCATCCACCCTCCCATCATGTAGGACTGTGTACAACACCCCATGGCATTGATCTGTAACACAGGACCAGTTATCCTCTCAGCATGCAGAGCAGTGTACCCCACCCCAGTGCATTGATCTGTAAACGAGGAGCAGTTACCCACCTAGCATGTTGGACAGTGTACACCACCCCAGTGCATGGATCTGTAACCCTGGAGCAGTTATCCTCCCAGCATGCACAGCTGTGCATTCCACCCCAGTGCATTGATCTGTAAACGAGAAACATCCATCCTCCCAGCAAGGAGGACTGTGTACAACACCCCATTGCGTTGATCTGTAAACTAGGAGCAGGTACCCTCCCAGCATGTCGGACTGTGTACACCAACACAGTGCATTGATCTGTAAGCAAGGAGCATTTACCCTCCCAGCATGTAGGGCTGTGCATACCACACCAGTGCATTGATCTGTAACCCAGGAGCAGTTACCCTCCCAGCATGTAGGACTGTGTACACCACCCCAATGCATTGATGTGTAAACCAGGAGCAGTTACCTTCCCAGCATGTTGGACTGTGTACACCACCCCAGTGCATTTAAATGTAACCCTAGAGCAGGTAACCTCCCAGCATGTAGGACTTTGTACACGAACCCAGTGCATTGATCTGTCAACCTGGAGCAGTTACCCACCCAGCATGTAGGACTGTGTACACTACCCCAATGCATTGATCTGTAAACCAGGTGCAGTTACCCTCTCGGCATTTAAGACTGTGTACACCACCCCCAAGTGCTTTGATCTGCTAACCAGGATCAGTTACCCACTCACCATGTCGGACTGTGTATACCTCCCCAATGCATTGTTTTATAATTCAGGAGCAGTTTCCCTCCCAGCATGCAGGACTGTGTACCGCACCACAGTGCTTGGATTTGCAACCCAGGAGCAGTTACCCTCCCAGCATGTAGGACTGTGCACGCCATTCCAGTGCATTGATCTGTATATCAGTTGCATCCACCCTCCCATCATGTAGGACTGTGTACAACACCCCATGGCATTGATCTGTAACACAGGACCAGTTATTATCTCAGCATGCAGAGCAGTGTACCCCACCCCAGGTAATTGATCCTTAAACCAGGACCAGTTACCCACCTAGCATGTAGGACTGTGTACACCACCCAAATGCATTGATCTGTAAACCGGGAGCAGTTACCCTCCCAGCATGTAGGACTGTGTAGCCCACCCTAGTGCATTGATCTGTAAACCAGGAGCAGTTACCGTCCCAGCATGTAGGACTGTGTACACCACCCCAGTGCATTAATCTGTAAACCAGTAGCAGTTACACTCGCAGCATGTACAGCTGTGTACACCATTCCACTGCATTGTTCTGTAAACCAGGAACCATTACCCTCCCAGCATGTAGGACTGTGTACACCACACCAGTGCATTGATCTGAAAAACAGGAACAGCTACCCTCCCAGCATGTAGGACTGCGTACACCACACCAGTGCATTGATCTGTAAACCAGGAGCAGTTCCCCAACCAGCATGTAGGACTGCGTGCACCACCCCAGTGCATTGATCTGTTGACCAGGAGCTGTTAACCACCCAGCATGTTGGTCTGTGTACACCACCCCAGTGCATTTATCTGTAAACCAATAGCAGTTACCCTCGCAGCATATACGACAGTGTACCCCACCCCAGTGCATTGACCTTTAACTGAGGAGCAGTTACCCTCCCAGCATGCAGGACTGTGTACCCCACCCCAGTGCATTAATCTGTGAACCAGGATCAGTTATCCTCCCAGCATGTAGGACTGATGCACCACCCCAGTGCATTGATATGTAAACCAGGAGCAGTTACCCAAACAGCATGTAGGACTGTATACACCACCCCAATACATTAATCTGTAAACCAGGAGCAGTTTCCGCCCAGCATGTAGGACTCTGTGCCCCACCCCAGTGCATTGATCTGTAAAAAAGCACCAGTTACCCTCCCAGCATGTGGGACTGTGTACACCATTCCACTGTATTGATCTGTAAACCAGGAGCAGTTACCCTCACAGCATGTAGGACTGTGTACCCCACCCCAATGCATTGGCCTATAAACCATGAGCAGTTACCCTCCCAGCATGTACGACATGTCTCACGACCCGAGTGAATTGATCTTTAAACCAGGAGCAGTTACCGTCCCAGCATGTAGGACTATGTACACCACCCCAGTGCTTTAGTCTGTAAACCAGGTGCAGTTACACCCGCAGCATGTACAGCTGTGTACACCATTCCACTGCATTGATCTGAAAACTAGGAACTGTTTCCCTCCCAGCATGTAGGGCTGTGTACACCACCCCAGTGCATTAAACTGTAAACCAGGAGCAATTACTCTCCCAACATGTAGGACTGCGTACACAACCCTAGTGTATTGTTCTGCCGACCAGGAGCAGTTACCGTCCCAGCATGTAGGACTGTGTACACCACCCAGTGCATTGATCTGTAAACCAGGAGCAGTTACCCTCCCAGCATGTAGGACTGTGTACACCACCCCAGCGCATTGATCTGTAAACCAGTAGCAGTTACCCTCCCAGTATATACGACAGTGTACCCCATCCCAGTGAATTGATCTGTACCCCAGGAGAAGTTACCCTCCCAACCTGCTGGACTGTGTGCCCCACGCCAGTGCATTGATCTGTAAACCAGGATCAGTTACCGTCCCAGCATGGCGGACTGATGCACCACCCCAGTGCATTGATATGTAAACCAGGAGCATTTCCCTCCCAGGAGCAGTTACCCTCCCAGCATGTAGGACTGTGTACACCACCCCAGTGCTTTGTTCTGTAAACCAGGAGCAGTTACCCTCCCATCATGTAGGACTGTGTACACCACCCCAGTGCATTGATCTGTTAACAAGGAGCTGTTACCCTCCCAACATGTAGGGCTGTGTTCCCCACCCCAGTGCATTGATCTGTAAACCAGGAGCAGTTACCCTCCCAGAATGTAGGACTGTGTACACCACCCCAGCCCATTGATCTGTTAACAAGGAGCAGTTACCCTCCCAGCATGAAGGACATGACTCACGACCCCACATGCCTTTATCTGTAAACCACGACCAGTTACCCTCCCAGCATGTAGGGCTGTGTACACCACCCCAGTGATTTGTTCTGTAAAACAGGAGCAGTTACCCTCCCAGCATGTAGGACTGTGTGCAGGAATCCAGTGCATTGATCTGTTACCCAAGAGCAGATACCACCCCAGCATGTAGGACTCTGTTTACACCACCCAGTTCATTAATCTATAAACCAGGTTACACTCCCAGCACGTAGGACTGCGTACACCTCCCCAGTGCATTGATGTGTAAGGAGCAGTTACCCTCCCATCATATGCGACTTTGTACCCCACCCCAGTGCATTTATCTGTAACCCAGGAGCAGTTACCCTCCCCGCATGTAGGACTGTGTGCCCCACCCCAGTTCATTGATCTGTAAATCAGGAGCAGTTACCCTCCCAGCATGTAGGACTGATCCACCACCTAAGTGCATTGATCTGAAAACCAAGAGCACTTACCCTCCCAGCATGTACAACTGATACACCACCCCAGTGCATTGATCTATAAACCAGGAGCAGTTACCCTCCCAGCATGTATGACTGTGTACACAACCCCAGTGCATTGATCTGTAAACCAGGAGCAGTTACCCACCCAGCATGTAGGACTGATCCACCACCCCAGTGCATTGATATGTAAACCAGGAGCAGTTACCCTCCCAGCATGTATGACTGTGTACACAACCGCAGCGCATTGATCTGTAAACCAGGAGCAGTTAC
This sequence comes from Hemiscyllium ocellatum, assembly GCF_020745735.1. Classification (NCBI taxonomy): domain Eukaryota; kingdom Metazoa; phylum Chordata; class Chondrichthyes; order Orectolobiformes; family Hemiscylliidae; genus Hemiscyllium; species Hemiscyllium ocellatum. The sequence goes on along the minus strand of NC_083436.1, from coordinate 1,310,697 downwards.
CTTCCCAGCTTGTAGGACTGATACACCACCACAGTGCATTGATCTGTAAACCAGGAGCAGTTACCCTCCCAGCATGTACAACTGATACACCACCTCAGTGCATTTATCTGTAAACCAGGAGCAGTTACCCTCCCAGCATGTAGGACTGATATACCACCCCAGTGCATTGATCTGTAAACCTGGAGCAATTACCCTCTCAGCATGTAGGGCTGTGTACACCACCCCAGTGCATTGATCTGTAAACCAGGAGCAGTTAACCTCCCAGTATATAGAGCTGTGTGCCCCACCCCTGTGCATTCATCTATAACACAGGAGCAGTTTCCCTTCCAGCATGTCGAGCTGTGTACACCATTCCATTGTATTGAACTGCAATCAGAAGCTGTTACCCTCCCAGCATGTAGCACTGTGTGCAGCTCCCTTCCACTTCCAGCTCATTAATCTCCATTGTGCCATGACGACACAGAGAGATGGTACGGGAATCAGTTTAAATGTTACCACATGGGAGGGGTTTGGGAAATAGACAGAGAGCGGGAGACTGAAAGACAGTGTCATGGAAGGATGTGTTCCCAGGTTTCAGAATGCTGAAATGTAGACACTTCGATAACATCCTGTAACATGAGCCAGTCTTCCCAGCAAAGATGGAAAAAAGGGATATTGGTGTGAAGTCAGATGAGCATTTGTTCTGCATCTTTGTAACTGGAATTAGTTTCAACAGAATCTATGACTCATTGGGCAGATTCTGACATTAATTTATCTTTGTTTGAGTTTCTTTGAGTGTGACAGAGGGATTATCTGCATGAGACAGAGATAATTTCCTGGTGCTATCGTATCGAACTCACCTCATTAACTACCCATCCCACCCCATGGTTTCCCTCTCATTCAATACCAGCCCGATACTCCCACCCATCATGGCTGGAGGCAATTACCATGGTAGGGTGCCTTTGGATATTCCGTGATCCCTATCACTGGCGCCATCTTTAAAAGAACAATGGGCACAAGTTTGAGCTTTCTCCTTTAGGAGCTGCCCTGCTCAGTTAAACCCGAGCATGGCAAATAAGGGGCAATTACACCATGGTTTGTCCTCTGGGGCATGGAGGTCCTGATGGAGGGGCTAGTACAGAGGGGGACCATTCTCTTCCTAGAGTGGGCCACGCCAGCAGACCCACCGAGCATGGTCTGAGCTCCCCACCCAGCTCAGTGCAGTATCTGCGGTCTGAAGAAATGTCCAGCAATACAGGACAAGCATCAATAACCTTCCCTGCTCTGTCAGGACAACGGTCACCGTATACTCTCTGCTCCCTCACACTCACTGCATATCTGTTATAGCACCGACCACCGAAAAAGGCTCCTGCTCCACCACTCTCATTGCTGCATGCAGCGTCTTCTCTCTCTCTCTCTATCTCTCTCTCTATCTATCTATCTATCGATCTATTTCTGTCTCTGTCTGTCTCTGTCTTTTTCTCTCTCCCCCTCCACTGTCACCCCCCCCCCCCCCACCCAACAAACACACGAATAACACTGCATGGATAGAACACTGTGGACTGACTCCATCCGGACACCTCACCATGAACCTGTCCCCAACTTTCACGGGCGCTAACAGCAGGAACAGCCCTCCCCACCCACCCTCCCTCATTCCTTCCTCCCATTCCAGGAGAAACAGCCTGGAAATTATAGAAAGGGCCAAGCCGGATGGTGGAGTGCCCGATATCCGTTTCCCTCACACCCCCACCCCCTTCACCCCGCCATGTGGGGACGACCCTGCTTGGAGCCGGAGAGGACCGTGGTGCTTCGTGTGGGGATTCTGAAACATCCACGTCTCACTGACTGGGTAAGGAGCAATGTTCAGTGAAGGGCAATTCTCACTTTAAACCCACTGGCAGCTCCATTTCCCTCCGGCACAACTTAGAAGCCGTGGCCCTGATGCCATCTCCCTTTTGTGTCGAGCTGAAACAAATGGAATCCCCACGGTCTCGGTGGGCAGGAGGGTGGGCTCACAACACATCGTCACCACCACCTCCAGTAAGGGAGCACGGGGACTCCCCCCTACACCTCCCCCTGTAAACAGCTCAGATACTGAAACGTATCTGTGATAGTTACTGCTCTCCCCACTTGTCCTGACATCTTCAACTATCTGTGCTCATATACACTCAGTGCCCTCTGCTCCTGCAGCCCCTTTATAATGGCACAGCCTGTTTTAAACTGTCTTTCATTGTCTCTCCTACGAAACTGTATAACCTCACACTGCTCTGCACTTATCCCCATCTGCCTTACACCTGAATACCACACCAGCGTGTCACTGTCTTGTTAGAGTTCCACACTGTCCTCCATAGACTTCAGAGTTCTTCCAGGTTCGGTGCCATTTACAAGCATTGAGATTGTCAGTGTCACACTCTTCATGAAACAACTGCAATCCTGCCCCACACACACGAGTGCGAGCTAGTGAAATACTGATATATTCCCATGGACAGAGTCGAATAATGACATGCTCTCAATGGAGCAACATACGAGAGACAGAGTAGACGAAATATTGACAAACCACAAAGCAAGAGAAATCAGATAGATTCCACTTATCTATATTCATCAGGGTATAATGTGATGTAGATGAAACTGTGTAATGTTCCTTTAAGAGAAGGTGAATGCTGTTCTGAACTGAGAGCTTACAAGCCCCAGAGAATGAGAGGATGGCAGACCCAGAAACAGTATATTGCTGTAGAGCTGGAGTCCGGTAATAAGCAGTTAAGAGAAAAGGGTCTCAGACGTGTGAATAGTTGATGTAAAATGAAAAATAAATCGATGTTTTTATTTAAACAGTGGAATTTGGCAGATCTGTCAGTCATATTTTAACAGCTTACGAGGCGAATTGAGCATTTCTTTATATTTCATTTAAGTTACCAGATGAGCTTCACGCAGTGCCCTAACAATTGCTGTGTGTGTATCTGTGTGTGTCTGTGTGGGGCAGTTCTGGCAGTCTCCGTGTGGGGCAGGTCTGGCAGTCTCTGTGGTGCTTAAAGTGATGCAATGCCTCCCTCTGCTGGCCTCTCCACGATACTGCACAGGCATTGACAGAGGGTGAAAACCAACAGAGATCCATTGAGAGAGGGGGAGGGAGAGGGCAGCTACTCACAGCACCATCCAAACTGATGTCTTATCCATGTACTGATCTGAATGTCCTTTAAACGTTGTAACTGTCCCCGCTTTCACCACTTACTCTGGAAGTTCTTTCCACACACAAGCCAGCTTATGTCTAAAATAATTACCTCTCATGACTTTTGTAAACCTTTCTCCTCTGACTTAAAATATCCCTCAGGCTTGAACCCTCGACTCTAGGGAAAAGACATTGGCACTTCAGCTTTTCTGTACCCCTCATGATTTTGTAAACCTCTGTAACGCCAAACCCTCAATCTCATACTCTCCAGTGAAAAAATGTCTCAGAATATTCAGTCTCCCCTTATAGCTTGCTCCCTCAATTCTGAACCCTCCCCAGCTTAATAATATCAAGGTCAGTAAAATCAAAGTGAATAGTGAAGGTATTTTCTAAGGGTGGGAGTTACCAAAACCAGAGGACATAGGTTTAAAGTAAGTGGGGGAAAAAAAACTACATGTGAGCTCAGGAGCAATTTTTTTTGCACAAAGGATGGCGTGCTATGGAATGAGTGGGCAGGATGACCAGTCTAGACACAGTATTCCAGAAGAGACCTCACCAATGTCCTGTACACCCTCAACATGACGTCCAAATTTCGATATTGAAAGGTCTGACCAATGAAGACAACTGTGCAAAACACCTTCTTAGTCCCACTATTTATATGAGATGCAAATTTTAATGTACTTTACCTGACGGCCTAAGTCTCTGTTCTACAACACTGCCACAGGCCCTACTTTTAATTGTATAGGTCCTGCTCTTGTTTTATTTGCCAAATCCAATACCTCACATTAATCCAAATTAAACTCCATCTGCCGACCGTCAGCCCAGTGTGTGATATTATTGCCTCCTCACTTTCCCTCTTCAATTTTAAAATGCCCTCACACTCTCCAGGAGGCCTGCACATTCTGGCCTTTATTTTCAACAAAGACCCTGAGCTTGATATGCCTTGTGCTGTTAGGAGACGAGGGACAGATTGCAGACACAGTCACTGGGGAGGGGAGACTGGACAGTAATCAGTGCCCTGGTATCATTTTATGGTTTTAGGAAGAGTTCAGTAACACACGTTATTGGTGTCTTGGTGTCAGAAATAATGTATTTTTTTGTCATTGATATTTAGTAATAAATGTCTATTTGTGACCCGTCATTGTGCAGAGTATGTTTGCAGGATTTATTTCCCTAATATTGCAGCCTGCAGATAATCACAGTTAACGATGTTTATGGCTTATCTCGATGGCCCAGTACGTGAACAATCTGACAATTGAGACAAATAACTTTGCAGTTGTTTAGCAATGAAAAATATTTATGTATTTCAGTAATGTTAACCAGATTTTTAAGAAATCCCATCCCGAGGTGAAAGCTGGCACTTCAAATGTGACCCATAGTCTGGGGATGGTTTAAATCTTATGACATGGGTAGTACCCGTGCCTCTGAGCCAGAACCCTGGATTTGATTCCAAATCCTAAACGTCTGTGGCAGTGTCGCTAGCTCTGCACCAAATGATCTGGATTCAAGTCCTGCCTGTTGTGGAGGTGTGTCACAGATTGTCAGAACAGGCTGATGAACAGACACACAGAGGAATCATGTTGCAGCTTTAGGGGCTATTGCTGATTGGTGCTTGTGTCTCTATCCCCAGGCTCAAAGTTTCAGGTACAAATCTCACAGAGATGCTTCATAATACATCTAGACAGACTGATGAAAATGGTGTTAGAATTGTACCTTGATGGAGAAGGAAAAGGTGTCAGTATTGAATTTCAGAATTGAGGCCCAGGGAAGACAGTGAGCACATTTGTGTTGGTTGGAATCACATTTCGCAGCAGTAGCCGTTTATAATGTCATAACAGTTATGGATAGGGTGCGTAGTCAAGGTTTCCTCCCAGGCTAAGGGTGCCCAAACGTAGAGGCCATTGGTCGAAAGTGAGAGGGGGAAGATTTAGAAGAGGCCTAAGCATTTCACGCAGAGGAATGAGCTACCAGAGGAAGTGGTGGAGGCTGGTCCAATTATAACATTTGAAAGGCACCTAGATGCTGACAGACCTGCTGAGGTTTTGCAACAATTTCTGCATTTGTTAAGAAATAAGATGCCTTCATTTTATCACAAGTACTCTGAATGCATAAACATTTATACATTTTTAAATGACGCAGGCACCTATAAACACATTTCAAATTGATTATTTTCTGCTTAGAAAAAGCAGCAACGATGCACCTCCATGGAGCAGGGAATGTGATGGAGGCATAGGTCGGACAATGTTGAAGGAAACCTCACATAGTCCAGTTTGGGCGAGGATGATATTGTTGTGTGACTCAAATCAGAGCGGAGGAAAATGGGACCTGTCAGAGAATGAGTGGCCTATACGGCACCCACCTTCCCTCACGGTTTCTCATCACGACAATGTGTGCCAGCTAAAAAAAAAGTGTGCATGAATCGGCTGATTAGTCACAATCTGTTTCACAGGATAAGGAATCCAAAACACGAGGGCATAGGTTGACGGCGAGAGGGTAATAATTTAGAAGCAACGTCAGGGGCAAATGTTTTCACGCAGAGAGTAATGTGTGTACATAAAGTGCAATGGGTGGAAGTGGTGAAGGCGATACAATTGAACATTTAAAATGTGTCTGAAAGACAAGGGATACTGGCCACATGCTGGCAAATGGGACTAGATCAGATTTGGTTATCTGGTCCGAGTGAACAGGTTGCACTAATGGGTCTGTTTCCGTTCTGCATGACTCTCTGATTCTATAAGAGGAATGAAGAGAAATTCTGAAACGACCTTTCAGGTTAGAATTCTCTTCACTGGAAGTTTATCGTGTGTCTATGTCCACATTGATCCAAGGCTGAGTTAGTTAAACACTTGAGAGGGAACTGTGTCCCGGATGATAGGATACAGCCAGGAAAGTGGGGATGAGACCACAACCTGATCAGCTACAATCTTAGTGCCTGGTGGAGAAGGCTCAAAGTGTCTAATGACCCACTCCTGCTCCTCAGCCCGATGTTCCTGTGTTCCATTCAGCACCTCGAACCTGCAAGAAAGGAGCAATTGGAGGCCACTTACTGCTATCAACTGGTGCACAGAAACATGAAGACCATTCAGCCCCTCAATATTATCACACACGGTTTGAGGTGATTTGGGAAATGTAATTTGAAAACCCAAACTGGGTATGAAAGAGGCCCCTCATCTCTCTTTACAGAGCGTCCCCTCTCTGCAAATTGTGCTTCATTTATTGGTCATGTGTAGACCCTGATTAACTGAGAATACAGTCCTCATACCTCACTCAGAGATGGCTCAAATCGCTGACTGCAACATCAATAACCGCCCTACCAACAAAATAACATTCACTTACCTTCCAATAATAGAATGTGAGAACATCAGAAACAGGGGCAGGACACTCATCCCCCTCACGCCTGCCTTGCCTTTCACTAAGATCATGGCTGACGTGCTCTAGGTTTGAAATCCTCTTCAATGTCCAAATCTTCATAGCCCTTAACTCTCTGTCTGGTCAAATCCATCTACCCTTTCTTTAACTATTTTGTTATCTAGCTCTCCTAACACGATGGAAAAGCGAATTGCTGACATTCAATACCCTCTGTTTGAAATAAGCACTCCTTGCTCCTATACCATGACCTGTTGCTATGAACATATGATGAGAACACAAAGTTATATAAGAGCGGGTGTTTCTTGAAGATTACTCAATGTTCACAACAATGTGTCCCCCTGTCAGCTCCTGAAACACTCTGTGTCCATGTGCAGCAAGACCCAGGCAACGTTCAGGATTTTGCTGTGAAAGAATATGTAGCATTCATGTAACAGTACTGTGAGATGTTGCTTCATTCCACAGGGAACAGCGGAAGTCATTCAGCAACTCAAGCTCACTTCACAGGAATATGAGGAAGCCATTCAGTCCATTGAAACTACTGAACAAGAAGAGGGATAGCCCATTCAGACCCTCCTGCCTATTACACAGGAAGCAAGGAGTCCATTGTTACGGACCAGGCCAGAGCCCCTTAAAAATAGTTTGAAGTTATATGTTATTCTAAAGGCAAATATAACAACTGGTTCAGATGTAATGTGATTGGTGAAACTACTCGATGTTAAGCAAAACAGTTTATTTGAGCACTATCATTAAAATATAATCAAAGAATAACAACACGATTCAAAAACTTAACAGAATAGTAGATACAATCCTATTGCTAACTAACTGTACCAATATAGTCATATCCCATAAACAGAACCACTTGGCAAAAAAAAACAAATTCTCACGTACAGTTTTCCAGGAGGGAAAAAAAGCAGCAATCAGTAAAAAAGGTCAGAGAGAGTAGCAGCCAGGAGATAGTCACTGAAGCTTATAACTCTGTGGAGACCCCAATAGTTTCTTATGTTACTGAGAAACCAAAACCCAGAGATCCTAATCTGTGAGAGCTGGCCACACCCATTCAGGCTGCATTAGAATAAATACAAGGCCTCTCTAGCTGTTTAAACAGTGGTCTTAATTAAGCATCTTGGTAACGATCGTTCAATCTGTCTCTCAAAAGAAACCAGGACAAAATAACATCTGAAAGCTACAGCATCATCACACTTGTCAGCACATCGAGCTGTTAATCAGGAACCGGGGTACCCCAGTCAGGCCCTTGGCCCTGTCCAATCGGACAAGGAAGAAACCATTCAGCCCCTTGAGTACATTTTTCAGGAACAAGAGGAGGCCATTCAGCTCCTTGATTCACTTATGCTGGATCAACAGACGGAAATTCAGCCCCTTCAGTTACTGACATATGAACAGGAGGAGGCCATTCTGCCCCATGAGTCGCACAGAGACAGCAGGAGGTGACCATTCAGCCTCTCAACGATCTTACGCAGGGAAGTGAAGAGGGAAGTAAAATGCTTTGTGTGAAATCTCAAGAAGGCACCTTCCATCTCCGAGAAGCCAGCCTGGTCTTCTCTTTGTAGGGTGGAAGCTGGTGGGAATGCCGACCTGTTTCAGATGGAAGGTATGGTGGCTGTTGTTGGGGATTGTGAACAACATGACGTTCTGTGCAGGCTCACACACTGTCTGCATATTAATGTGGGGAGAGTTAATTACGGCTTATGGAGTCACAGGTAGACAGAAGGCTTTTGGCACACTGGCCTTATCAGTCAGGGCACTGAGTACAGAAGCTGGGAAGTTATGTTCCAGATATACAAGGCTTTGGCGAGGCCACACTTGAAGTATTGTGTTCAGTTTTTGTCACTTTGTTATAGGAAGGATGTTATTAAACTAGAAAGAATGCACAAGAAATTTACAAGGATGTTGTCACAACCCAATAGTCTGAATTAAAGGGAGTGTTTGGACATTCTCGGTTTTCTTCTTCAGAGCAGAGGAGACTGTATGGGGAACATATAGAGGTATATAAGATCATGAAGAGCATGGATATGTTGAATGCTCTCAGTCTTTTTTCAAGCTTTGGAGAATCAAGGACGAGAGGACATCAGTTTAAGGTGAGATGGAAGGAGAAAATGGAACCTGAGGGGCAACGTTTTTACACAGAGGCTGGTATGCAGATGTAAAGAGCTGCCAGCGGATGCGTTTGAGGGGGGTACATTAACAACATTTAAAAGGCATTGGGACAAATGTATGGATAGGAAAGGGCTTGAAGGATATGGACCAAGTGCAAGGAAGTGGGTGAGTGTGGATCGACATTTATGACGTGGAGGTCGAACCCCTCTGATAATTAAAACAAACACTCAGAAAAGCTCATTTTGCCGCGTAATTTGTTAAAATATGATTGACAAAACTCCGACATGTAACTATTTAATTAAAAATAGCAATTTATTTCTTAACTTTAATAGTCATCATTAACAACAACTATCCACAAATACAAGATCCCCTTTACTTAACTGCTGTCTATCTGACTCCAACTCGAAGAAAAACGCTGTTCGTATAACCCACGTCTGAAACATTTCATTCAATTAATCTCAAGACCACACAGTCTCTGCCTCCTCCGCTGCCTTCACTCTTCCAGCTGCTGACATCCATAGGTCATCTTCCTTTGTTTTTAACTGCAACTAGGTTTTGCATGAAATGGTATCTTAGAGAGTGTGTTAGGTGGCCAGTTACCTCTCCGGCTCTACAGCAGTTGCTCTGCTGTTCATTGGCAGGTGCTCTCCTTCTAGATTTCAAAGTGCCAGGTGCATATACTCCTCACGACACATTAAATTCTCATATTTTTATTATTTCCACGTGTCAGAACAATGATATTCAAATACCATTGTATTCTGGTATCCTGGGCATTATTTAAATTAATTCTTATCATAACAGCAACCAAAACTTTGGTATCAATTTACCAGACAATTGTTACATTTGGAAAAATCTTAACATTAGCTGGCAGTTCTGGCTGTACATTATAATCAGCAAAATAAATTCTGTCTGAAAGTGACCAGACATGCTTTCAACGGCATAACACCTTCTCCCCACCCCCGTCCTTTTCAGGAAAAATAAATGAAACATCAGAATGAAAAGATGAATCCCAAAACTACGAAATGCAAAAGTAATTAATCTAACTTATACCTTTCATATTAATTCTGCACACATATGTAACATTGCAATATTAAAATGTAATCTGCACTTTTTCCTTTAAATCTGCGATAACATATCTGCTATTACAATTGTATGGTCCACAACATGTATATTTTGACAGTTAAAAGTTGATAACGTCAGACTCAACAGAAATATTTACATATTTTAGTCTTTAAATCTGTCAAAAATGCAAAAGTATCGTAGTTTTATACATTCATCTCCAACAACCCGTTTGTCACATAAACAATCATGTATTGTCAGGCCAGTACCAAACTCAATAATCTTCTTTCAATAGAGGAGCACTTTCTTTCCGGTGGGTGTTCGGTTTTTTTGACAGATAGCCAATTGTCCATTCCATTCCATTATCATGTTCCTGCATCAATACATCTCCAACCCCCATATCGCTAGCAACAATTGCAATTTTGAAGGGTTTCAAAATATTTGGTGTAGCTAAAACTGGTGCGGTAGTTAATGCTGCTTTTGAATTCTCAAATGCCTGCTGCAACTGTTCTATACACCAACATTTTACATCTTTTTAAGTAAACCCATCAGCAGTTTCACAACGCTGTTAAAGTTTTGAACAAACTTCCAATGGAATCCACTCAGTCCCAAAAATAGAAGCTCCTCTTTCATCGAGGATGGTTGTGGAAATTCCTCAAAGACCTTCGTCTTTGTGTTTCATGGGGTCAACCCTCCATGTCCAATGTCATGCCCCAAGAACGTCACCTCTGCCTTCGCAAATTCTGTTTTCTTTACGCATATTATCAGTTTTCTTTCTTGCAATCGTTCCACGAGCTCTGCCAACTGTAACATGTGATCTTTCCATGACTTGCTAAAGATCACTGCATCTAACAGATAAACTGCACAATTTGTTAATCTGGGCACAACTCTGTTCATGAGTCTTTGGATTGTGGATGGTGTATTATTGATTCCAAAGAGCATCACTTTGAATTGATGTAGCCCTTTAAGGTGACAAATGCAGAAACTTATTTCACTTTCTATGATAAAGTTGCCTGCCAATAGTCATGCAGTGAGTCCAAATTTGTGATGTGTGTGGCTTGTCAAACTTTATGTATGCCGTCTTCGAATCTTGATATTGGATAGGAGTCTGAACGTGTTGACCTTCTGATCGTGGACACAAAATCGCTGGGCCCCATCAGGTTTGGGAAATAACGGAATCAGCGTACTTAACTTGTTCTGACTAGGTTCAATGATGTCTTCGATGAGCATTGCATCCACATCTTCTGGACCTCGGTGGCGTTGTGAGGATTAAGCCTGCGGGAGTGTTGTTTATCAGAACAGCATTTTCTACTTCCACCCCATACACAAAATCGTAAGTCGTCCCATAATGGTTCTGCAAATGCCCTCATACTGCTGCAATGAAAATCAACTGGGTTCATTGTTCCTGCAACAGACAGCTCGCTATCGTCTCCCACTCCTCAAGGACTTCCTTGTTAATTAAAGGATTGTGCGTCACATCAAACTCCATGACATCCGTATTTGATCCCTCACTCTGCAGGGTAGTAACTAACAGCTGTCTCCCCAGTTCCTTATCCCAATATACCTTTGTTTATATCCAGCACCTTTAACAGATAGTTTATCTGACTCTACTTCTTCTCCATTTGGAAGGGGACACTAAACCTGCATTTGAAGGGATTTCCCACTATTGCTGGCACCCCACGAAAAAAAACATCAAATTTCATACTTTGTACCTGTCACTTACTTCCTTCTATGCTCTACCCTCTTCATGTGCTGTTTAGCTAACTCACATATTCTAATCTCTCTCTCACCTCAGATTCATATTCCAAGTGTGAGATCTTTGACTTCGGTCCCGTTAATTTCTCTTTAATTAATTCCAAAAGACCTCACACTTCATGTGCGAATACTAACTCAAAGGGAGTAAATTGAGTAGATCTGGGCATCTCTAATGGCAATCAATTTAATGGGACACCTTTATCCCAATCATTTGGCCAACCCTGACAGTATGCTGTTATCATGGTCTTCAGCGTCTGATGCCAACTTTCCAAGGCTCCATGTGATTCAGGATGGGACGCACTTGATTTGAAGTGCTTTATGCCTAAGCTATCCATGATTTACTTAAACAGCCGAATCGCAAAATGACTCCCTTGGACTGATGGGAACTTCCTGGGTTGCCCGTACTGAGTAAGGAAAGATACGGACCCCTCCACCACCCTTTTTTGCTTAATAATCTGTATTGGAAGTGCCTCTGGTAATCTGGCAGACACATCCATTATGTTTAGGAAGAATTAATTTCGATTTTAGTTTAGAAAGAGGGCCTACACAAATAATCAGAACCCACCTGAAAGGTCCGTCGAATGCAAGAATTGGCAACAAAGACTCTGGTTTTTCGTCCTGCCTGTGGCGTACCTACCATTCGGCATGTATGACACATACAGTAAAGAATAAACACGTCCTTGTACATTCCAGGCCAGTAGAAATGCTTTCATACATTAGCCTGAACCTTCCAGATGACCTCCTGCAGATAGTTCATGTGATCCCCGTAACACTTCCTGTCTGTATGAAACCGCCAACACAATCGGTCAACTTTGGCCCATTTCTCCTGTGCAATAACCTGTTGTGGTCTCCATTTTCATTTAGGACTCTATCTTAAAGTTCCTAACGCTCGACAATATATTCTGATTCCTTTTCTGACTATACATCAATTTATGTAAATTTCTGTTGTAAGGCCATTCGCCTTTCTGGACGAAACACCTCTGCCTGACCCTCTGCCTGTACAGGTTTTTCCTGCACTATTACATGAACAGAGGGCCAGCTAATGAAACTTCCACTCCTTTGTCTTTCTCTTTACATTTTGCTTCTTGCTGTAACCTATTACAGTAAGATCTTGTTATTACACAGTCTGGAAAATTTCCTGGGTATTTGTCTTTTAACTCATCAATTCCCCGGTCTTCCTTTGATTTCTCCACCACAAGAGGTGTCAGTCCCACCTTTGATCCTGCTAAATTGTTCTCAAGAATAAAACGGTATTTCTGAAACTGACGGTCTCTCACTCACTCCCACTGTTACGTCCCCAATCTTGATTTGGATCTCCACCCCGATCTTACGCAGGGGAGCACTAAATTTCTGTTCCCATTCCACAAATGATCACTCTCTCAGGTAACATGTCAGAAAGAGTACAAATAATTTCATCACTTACTTTCAGAGGCTAAGAGAATGTGAGGATTACAGATACTGGAACTCACAGTTAAAAGGTGTGGCGCTGGAAAAGCACAGCAGGTCAGGCAGCAACCAAGGAACAGGAGAATCGACGTTTCAGGCATAACCATTTCATACGGCAACTGGTGGATGGGGGTAAAGAGTTCTGAGAGATACGGAGATGGGTGGGGGAGGAGCTGGGCAGAAGGTAATTTGGAAGGTGATAGGTAAATGTAGGTGTGGGGCGATGGTGAGATGTCAGAGGACTGGGTGAAGTGGATGGTAGTAGGACAGCTGGGACCCTCCAACCAGACGGCATCAACGTCCACTTCACCAATTTCCAATTCTCCCCTCTCCCAATCTCATCCCAGATCCAACCTTTCAACTCAGCATCGCCTTCTTCATCTCTCCTGACAGTCCACTTTCCTTCCCACAAGTCCACTCCACCCTCCTCTCTGACTTATCACGATCATTTACGCCTTCATTTTCCTATCTCCTTCCCACTGACCTTCCCCTCAGCCCCACTTCTACCCTCCTATTTATCTTTTACCCCCCTTTCACCCCCTACCCGCCACTTTCCAGATGATATGTCGAAGTTCAGATGCTGCCTGACCTCTTGTGCTTTGCCAGCGCCACACTTTTTGAATAATAGAGACTGAGCAGATCCCGTATCTCATAAAATTATACCTTGTTATCCTTCACCCCTGTTCTTTCTGAGTAAACATTCCCCACAGAAGTGAATTCTTTATAGAGATCACTTACTAACTCCATACCCGTCCCCTGCCTAAGCTGAGCACTCTCCTGCAGCTCTTCAACTTTTCTTGGGGTTCCTTTACTACTTCCACTAACGCCACTGGCTTAGCCTCTTTTACCACATTTGTTTAACCACAGGGCCTTTCTTCAACGACTTGCATTGTGACTTTGTCTATCCCACTTATTGCAGTAAAGACAGCTTTTCCCAGTGCCCTTCTTAAACCACCTGCACTGTAATTCCATGTGTTACATTCCGGTATTGTGAAAACACCTGAGGCTTTTCACCTCCTTTCAACACTCTTGGGCTTATTTATTAATCTAAATAAACCATTCCCAGTGTGCTCTCGATCTTTGTTTTGTAGAGTAGGATCTCCCATTCTCCCAATTTCTATCCCTCACAGGCGGGAGATCCTACCCGAAGCTAAATTGCAGCGCATGCACCAATGCATATTGAGATGCCATCTCTGCCGTGCTTCTCACTTCTCGAACTTTCTGTTCATTCGCATGAACTCTGATCATCTCTGAAAGTGAGTGTTTTAATTCCTCCAGCAAAATGATCTGTCTCAGAGCCTTATATGTCTTGTCCATTTTTAAGGCCCATGCTCATCTATCAAAATTACTATATTAAACTCTTTCAATCTCAATATAAGTCTGACCTGGTTCCATCATTATGTTTATGAATCGCGCTCTATATACTGCTGGTACCAATTTGTAAGCATTCAAAATAGCCTGTTTGACATCTGCATAACCTCTTGACCCCTCATCTGACAGCGCTGCACATACCTCACTAGCTCTGCCTGCCAGCTTAGTCTGAATTAGCATTACCCACAAGTTCTCTGACCACTCCGTCTGTCTATCCAATTTTTCAAATGAAATAAAAAAGGCAGCCACATTTTTCTTATCAAAATATGGCAATGTTTTCACATATTTAAGGATAGCCCTAACTTCTATTTTAATCTCTATCCTGTTAACTTGACTTTGCTGACTAATTCGCAACTTCTCAACTTCAAATTCTCTCTTTTTTTTCCTCTCTCTCTCTCTTTCACTTCTACCTCGCTTTCTCTTTCCTATCTCTTTCTTTTTGCCTCAATCTTTAATCTTCTAACTCCAGTTACTGCATTTGCAATCTTTTTTTTCTAACTCTACTGCACTCACTGTCAGTTTCTCCCGTACACAAAAGTGCTTGACCAACTCCATTGCAATTTCAACTTTCCTTTTGTCCCTGGTTAAACCCAATTCTAACCTATTTGCTGATTCTAAATGTACGCCCTTCCTCTGTCTTTCTAAACTTTCTTGGCAAATTTGGAATCGTTTTCAAACCCCAGAACCTCTTTGGTAATGTTAAATCCCATTTCTCACACTTTTCATTTAATCATCCACATGTAACCAAAACTAAACATATTTTCCGACCCAAGTTTTATTAAAAGATCTTTGACAATAATTGCCAAAAGTTGGAATCTGCTGAGATCTTTTGTACACCTAATCTGTTCACATATGTCCCAATCCTGAATGACAAGCCTCCAAACTGTTATGACATCAACGTCGAACCACTCTGTTAATAAAAACCAAACATCAAAAAAAATTCACCTCGCCTAGTAATCTATTAAACCATGAGTGACAGAGAACTCCCAAATTCCACCATTCAAAGAAAAATAACGATATATTTTATGAACACTAATAGTGAACATCAAACAACAACTATTCATATGTACAAGACAACCTTTTCTTAACTACTTACGATCTGACTACAACTCCAAAAATATGCTGTTCCATTAACCCACTTATTGAACATTACATTAACGTAGTCTCAACATCGCACAGTCTTTGTCTTCCCATTGTCTTCAGTCTTCCAGCTGATGATCTCCCTGGGCCACCTTCTTTCTGTTTTTTTTTAAGTAAATCAAGTATATTGGAAAGAATTTTTTTTCTAATTTGAGAACAAAATGTTAGCTGTCCAGTTGGCTTTCACATTAATTTTCAAAATACCAGGTTTATATACTCCCAATGACATATTCAATTCTCATTGTTTGATTGGTTTCCAGATTTTAAAACAATAAAGTTTATCTTCCAGTGGTTTCTGGTATCCTGGGCATGATCCAAATTAATTGGTTACATTCGAAAGTAATTTTTGGCATCGCAAGTAAAAGTCACAACACTCTCTCTAATGGATGTGATAGATTAGAGGGCATTCTTCTTTCTGGCCAGGTATGTTAGATATCTACCCCATTTATCACTATACTTTAATAACCTCTGTTTCGCAAGGGAGATTTCCCTCTTTGCTGTCTGGGTGAGCCCAGCATTCAAACTAGCTCTGAGGGCTGTAATCTGCTGCAACTTGGTTGCAGACGGTCTGTCAAGATATGCTGTTTCAGCTGCCCTCAGGCAAGCCTTGAGCGAATGCAGCTGCTCTGCCTTCTGCCACTTCTGGGTCAAGGAGTAAGAAATAATCAAACTCCTCACATCGGCCTTGGCAGTCTGCAAGACCACCGACGTATTACTGGCCGTACCCAAATTACTGTCCAAAAATTTTTAAATTCCCACAAAAAATATTCAACAAACTTGCTATCCTTCAGGAAGAAAGAAGCCATGTGCCAGTGCCGTGAGCCTGTCCCATCAGCACCGACCTTTACCTCCATGTACACTGCTGCATGATAAGAAATGACTATCTTCCAAATTCTGCAGGACAGCACCGAATTCAACAAGGTCAACAGAGCAAAAAAACGCCAATATTCGAAAAGCACTTACGTGGCTGAGAGCAAAAAGATGAAATCCCTCTCCTCAGGGTGGGGACAACTCCACACATCCACCATTCCCAGCTCCCTGTTCAGGTACATCAACTGCCTGGATTGCGGGGACGTACCCGCAAGACCCCGACGCATCCTGTCCACGTCGGGGTTAATAAGTCGGTTACAGTCTCCTCCTATTTCTGTATGACGTGCCCCAAGGGCCAGTAACCCGGAAAGGGCATCTGTTAAACATTTGAGGGAATGTGCTGGGCGCAGGATACATTTAAATTCCCATACATATTTCCAAGTATTAAAACTTTACGAATCAAAAATCACCCATATTCATTCTTAATTTGGTCTCACAGTTGAAATGGAAGATTTTTCTTGATGAGTGAGTAACCCCTCTGCTTTTCAAATTAAACAATGAGAAAAAACACACGTCTGAACACTGAGACCGAGCGGTGAGGGGAGAAGGAGCAGTGAAGCGAGGGCTACCGGCAAGGTAAGGGCTTGATTTATATTTGGCCAGTCGCTAAACCCGAGATACTGCATATGAGCATCACCCTCCCGCCTCACCTCCTCTAACCGGAAGGGGAAGACTCAGCAAGGTAAGGCTTTTATTTTTTTCTTTATATTTCTTTTTCATATATTTAAGTGCGTTGTTTGGGTTTAGTTAGTTAATATAAAGCTATGCTTCCCCTAGCAGGGGTCCTCAGACCGTGGCACGTGCCTCTTGCTTGAAGTGGGAGCTTCCGAACATGTCTGACATTCCTGACTCTTTCACCTGCAAGACGTGTGTCCAGCTGCAGCTCTCGTTTGACCGCATGACGGCCCTGGAGCTGCGGATGGACTCACAGTGGAGCATGCGCGATACTGAGGAGGTAGTGGACAGCACGTTTAGTGAACTGGACACACTGCAGGTTAAGATTGCTGATGGAGACAGTGAATGGGTGACCAAAAGGCATAAAAAGAGTAGGAAGGCAGTGCAGGTGTCCCTTGCGGTTATCTCCCTCCAAAACAGGTATACCATTTTGGATACTGTTGGGGCAGATGACTCACCAGGGGAGGGCAACAGTTGCCTAGATCATGGCACCGTGTCGGGTACTGCTGTTCAGAAGGGCGGGAAAAAGACTCGTAGGGCCATGGTCATTGGGGATTCTATTGTAAGGGGATTAGATAGGATGTTCTGTGGCCGAAAACAGGATGCCCAGATGGTATGTTGCCTCCAACGTGCTTGGGTTAGGAATGTCACCGATTTGCTGCAGAGCATTCTAAAAGGGGAGGGCGAACAACCAATTGTCTTGGTGCAAAAAGGCACCAGCGATACAAGTAGGAAACTAGATGAGGTCCTGAAAGAAGAATTCAGGGAGCTAGGAGAGAATTTAAAGGGTAGTGATCTCGGGAATACTACCAGTGCCACGTATTGCCAGTGTAAAAATAAAAGAATAGGCAGGATGAACACGTGGCTTGAGGGATGCTGTAGGAGGGAGGGATTCAAATTTGTTGGACATTGGGACATGTTCTGGGGAAGGTGGGACTACTACAAAATGGACGGTCTCCATCTGAACCAGACTGGAACCAACGTCATTGGTGGAGTTTTTGATCCTACTGTTGGGGAATTTGTAAACTAATGTGGCAGGGGGCTGGGAACCAGTCGAGACTGGCGACGGTAAGAATTGTGAAGATGGCATTAATAAAGGGAAGGGTAGGCAGAGATGAGCGCAAATATCTGGTGGCATGAAATGCATCTACTTTCATGCAAGGAGTATAATGTGTAAGGCAGATGAACGTAGGGCTGGGATTGGTGCCTGGGAGGATGACATAATTGCAATCACAGAGACTTGGTTGAAGGAAGAGCATGATGATTAATAATGAAATGTTTCAGGATATAAACGCTTCAGACAGGACAGAGAGAGAAGCAAAAGGGGGGTGGAGTGGAGTTGCGTTGCTGGTCAAGGACGATTTCACGGCTATGCTCAAGGAGCAAACTATGGAGGTCTTGGGTAGTGAGGCATTATGGGTGGAGCTCAGAAATAAGAAGGGCGCAGTTACATTGTTGGGGCAGTTACATTACAGGCCTCCCAACAGTGAGCGTGAGGTAGAAGAACAAAGATATAAACAGATTATGGAAAGATGTAGAGGCAAAAGGGGAGTGGTCATGGGAGATTTTAATTTTCACAACATTGATTGGGATACACTTAACGTCTGGATGGGGTAGAATTTGGAAGAATTCCAGACGAGATTTCTACTGCAGTATGTCAATAGTCCGACTAGGGAAGGGGCCATATTAGACCTGGTACTGGGGAACAAGCCAGGACAGGTGGTAGAGTTTGTGGTGGACGATTTATTTGGGAACAGTGACCATAATTCTGTAAGTTTTAGAATGTTTGCAGATAAAGTAGAAAGTGGTCCAAAGGGAAGAGTACTAAACTGGGCCAAGGCCAATTATATCAAAATTAGGCAGTAACTCGGAAATGTGGATTGGACACAGCTATTTGAAGGGAAGTCCACATTTGAAATGTGGGAGGCTTTCAAAGATAGGTTAAAGGTAGTGCAGGATAGGCATGTCCCGTTGATGGCAAAGGATAGGAGGGGCAAAATTCATGAACCATTGATGACAGGAGAAATTCTACGACTAGCCAAGAGGAAAAGGGAAGCAAACGTAAGGTCTAGGCAGCTAAGAACAGAACGGGCCCTGGAGGAATATCAGAAGAGGAGGACAAGTTTAAACAAAGAATCAAGAGGGATAAAAGCGGTCATGAAACAGCATTAGCGAGCAGAATTTAGAAGAATTCCACAGCAGTTTATTCTTATATAAGAAGTAAGCAGGTAACTAGAGAAAGGATTGGTCCACTAAAGGATAATGAAGGAAGGCTGTGTGTCGAACCTGAGAGAACAGGTGCGAATCTGAATGATTACTTTGCATCAGTGTTCACTGAGCAGAGGGACATGTTGAATGTTGAGATTAGAGATCGAAGTTTGATTAGTCTGGATCACATTGACATAAATAGGGAAGATGTGTCAGGTAGTCTACAGGTTATTACCTTGGATAAATCCCCAGGACCGGATGTGATCTATCCCAGATAGCTGAGGGAGGCGAGAGAGGAAATAGCTGGGGCCCTGACAGATATCTTTATGGCATCCTTAAATGCAGGTGAGGTGCCAGAGGACTGGAGGGGTGCTCATTTTGTCCCCCTGTACAAGAAGGGTAATAGGGATATTCGAGGTAACTACAGACCAGTGAACCTGACTCGGTGGTGGGAAAGTTGCTGGAGAGAGTACTGAGGGATAGCATCTATTTATATTTAGAAAAGAATGGGCTTATCAGTGATAGGCGACATGGTTTTGCGCGGGGGAGATCGTGCCTTATCAAGGTAATTGAGTTCTTTGAGGAAGTGACCAAAGTGATAGATGAAGGAAGGGCTGTTGATGTCATATACATGGACTTCAGTAAGGCGTTTGATAAGGTTCTCCATGGTAAATTAATGGAGGAATTGAAGTCATATGGTGTGCAAGATGTTCTCGCTAGTTGGATAAAGAACTAATTGTGCAGCAGGAGACAGAGCAGTAGTTGAAGAGAGTTTCTCGCAATGGAGAAAAGTGACCAGTGATGTTCCACAGGGGTTAGTGTTGGGGCCACTTTTGTTTGTAATATACATAGATGATCTGGAAGAGGGCACTGTTGGTATGATCAGCAAATCTTCAGATGACACGAAGATTGGTGGAGTTGCAGAAAGCATAAGGGACTGTCAAAGAATACAGTAGAGTATAGATAAACTGAAAAATGTGTTGCTGGGAAAGCGCAGCTGGTCAGGCAGCATCCAAGGAGCAGGAGAATCGCCGTTTTGGGCATAAGCCCGTCCTCAGGAATCGAAGATATTCCCGAGACATCGATTCTCCTGCTCTTTGGATGCTGCCTGACCTGCTGTGCTTTTCCAGTAACACATTTTTCAGCTCTGATCTCCACCATCTGCAGTCCTCACTTTCTCCTTTTTGATATAGATAGACTGGAGAGTTTGGCCGAAAAGTGGCAGATGGATTTCAATCCAGCCAAATGTGAGGTGATGCATTTAGGCAAGAGGAATTCTAGAGCGAATTATACAATAAATGGAAGAGCCTTTGGAAAAGTAAAGCAGAGAGAACTGGGGGTACAGGTCCATTGTACCCTTAAGGTTGCTGCACAGGTGGATAGAGTGGTCAATAAGGCGGATAGTATGCTTGTCTTCATTGGACGGGGTATTGAGTATCACAGCTGACAAGACATCGTTTCGGCCGCATTTAGAATACTATGTACAGTTCTGGTCGCCACATTACCAAAATGATGTGGATGCTTTGCAGAGGGTGCAGAGAAGGTTTACGAGGATGTTGCCTGATATGGAAGGTGCTAACTATGAAGAAAGGCTGAGTAGGTTAGGTTCATTTTCATTAGAAATAAGGAGATTGAGTGAGGACCTGATTGAGCTTTATAAAATTATGAAGGGTCTAGAAAGGGTGGATAGAGACAAGCTTTTTCCCAGGGTGAAGGATTCAATAACGAGAGGTCACACTTTCAAGGTGAGAGGTGGAAAGTTTAAGGGGAATACACGCAGTAAGTACTTCACACAAAGGGTGGTGGGCGTTTGGAACGCGTTGCCAGCAGAGTTGGTAGAGGCAGGCACGGCAGATTCGTTTAAGATGCGTGTAGACATATGCATGAGTAGGTGGGGAACGGAGGGATACAAATGCTTCGGAATTTACCGACAGGTATAGACAGTACATTTGGATCGGCTCCAACATTTGTTGGAACACAAATGAGAAATTCTCAAAGGGCTGTTCAAGTGGAAATTCCCCAGAGGACTGTGGTGCCTTGATGTTTGCGTTTATTCAAAGTTGTTTTTGTATGGAGTAAAATGTTATACAGAGAGAAACCTGCTGCTGAGACCAAAACCACATGGAGCTGTGACAAAGTATCTAATAGCCCACTCCTGCTGCTCAGTCCTTTGTTGCTATGTTGTATTCAACTCCTCAAGTTCCTGCAAGGAGCAGATGGAGGCCACTTGCTCCAAATACCTGGCCAACAGTAACACAGGATCGCATTCAGTTCCTCAAGACTGTCACACATGGTTTGGTGTCGGTTGGAAAATGTTATTTGGTTCGAAAGACGCCTCTCGTCTCTTTACAGAGTGGTTCCTCTCTGCAACTTGTGGTTCATTTGTTGGTGATATTATTGACCCAGATTCACTGTGAATACAGTCCCCATAACTCAACCAGAGATGACTCACAAAATACTTTACTCTCTCTGATTGCGAAGTTCAATAAAAGAACATTCAGTAAAATTACAGCCATTAAATTTGCAATCACTGAATATGAGGACAAAAGGACCAGGATCGGGTAATTCGGATGATCAAGCCATTGCATAATATCATGGCTGATCTACTGTTGACATTAACTCGTCTTTAATGCCCAATTCTTCACCCCTTAGCTTTCTGACTGGTGAAAAATCCATCTACCTCCTCCTTAAATGCTTTCAGTGATATAGCTGCCCTAGCACTCTCGCCCAGATCATTCCTGACAGTGATTACCTTCTGTGAGAGGAAAGCACTTCCTACATATACACCGTCACCTATTGATATGAACAAGAGGCGAACACAGGGGCTC
The DNA here is from genome assembly GCF_020745735.1 of Hemiscyllium ocellatum. Lineage (NCBI taxonomy): Eukaryota > Metazoa > Chordata > Chondrichthyes > Orectolobiformes > Hemiscylliidae > Hemiscyllium > Hemiscyllium ocellatum. The sequence goes on along the minus strand of NC_083436.1, from coordinate 1,288,716 downwards.
AGGAAAGAGCGAATGATTTTGATTCCAAGACAGTATTTGACTGAGGATGGCATCGGGACCACCTGCTTATTTGATCTGAATGTGGATCAGATGTAACCTTCCCACTGGACGGGGTCTTTCAGAACACAAATAAAAAGGTTTGGGGTCAGTCGCCAACAATCCTTTCCATCCCAGGACATCTCTGCAGCTCTGCAGGAGATCCTCAGGTTAGCCTCCTCAGCACAAACATCTTCAGCTGCTCCATCAATGTATTTTCCCATCATAAGATCTGAAGTAGGTATGACGACTGAAGATCACAGAATATTCAGAACAATATGTCCCCCATCAGCTCCTGAACCATTCTGTGTCCTTGTGCAGCAAGATCCGGACAGCATTCCGGTTTGTGCTGATAAAGTGTCGGTAACATTTATGTAAGATCACAGCCAGACACTGCACATTTCCACAGTTAGAAGAGGAGCTCATTCAGCATCTCAAGCTGGTATCTCATACACGGGTATGAGCTAGCATTCAGGAACAGGAAGAGTGACAGCAGATTCAATACTCCTGCCTGTTAGACAGGAAGAAGAGTGGTCTGTTCAGTGCATCGAGCTGTTAAACAGGAACAGGCAGAGCCCCATCAGACTCTTAAACCTGTTCCATGAGACCAGGAGGAGGCTATTCATCCCCATGAGACAGTAATACAGGAACAAGAGGGTCTCACTGATATTCCAACATGACAAACCAATGAAACCGAGACTGCACTGATAGAGGACTCCATGATGTTAATCATGGTTCCGTTGTTTGTAGAGCGTGTGCTGCTTTAACATAGTTTGCTGGCAGTGAGGAGGGAAGCCAAATGATTTGTGCCACGTCTCAAGGAGTCATTTTCCATTGCTGATAAGATACATTCATCGCCTCCATGGAGGTCAGAATCTGGTGGGAATAGTTAACTGGTTTACCATGAAGGTAATGTGGCTGCTGTAAGGATTGCGGATAACGAGACTTTCAGTGCAGGACCATGCACCAAATGCACTGTATTAATGTGGGGAGAGATTATTCAAACACTGGCCCTCTGTCTCTCACATGCGGCATGGGAATTGGGTGTGGAGTGAGGGAAATATTCTCAGAGGTTCTCAAACTATCGACAATCATGAAACCCGAGTAAAAAAGAAGCCATGTAACTTTTCACCGTATCAGTGTCTATTTAGAACATCGTGAGTGACTTTCCCTCCCCCTCAAGTTTCAATGCAATCGCCTCTCATTCTCTCACAATGCCAGAGATTAATCTTCGCTGTCTCCTCATGGTACCATAATCACAGAGATTAGTCTGGTGAAACTCCATTGCACTCTCTATGTGGCAAGGCGATCATTCCTTATAAAGGAGAGAAAGTCTGTCCACAATATCCCAAATACTGCCTCAACAATACTCTCAGCGATGATCACAATAACTCTTTTTCCTCTAAGACATCTTCGTTTCTTCCTGTGGTGTAAAAAGACTTTCCTTCTCACTATAATGCTGGAAAGGGTTAACACTTTTATAATGAAGGTATTGTTGCTGCTGTCGGGATTATAGATAACATGACGTTCATGGCAGGATGATGCACCAATTGAACTGTATTAATTTTGGGAGAGTTTATTCAAAAGCCTGAACCTTTGTCTCTGTCTCTGTCTCTGTCTCTCTGCCTCTGTCCCTGTCTCTGTCTCTCTGTCTCTGTCTCTGTCTCTGTCTCTGTCTCTGTCTCTCTCTCTCTCTCTGTCTCTCTCTCTCTCTCTCTCTCTTTCACCTCTCTTTCTCTCTCTGTCTCAGTTGAAATAGGGAGTGGGCGTGGTTGAGTGGAACATCTCAGAGGGTCTTAAACTATCGAGAATCATGTAATCTGAGTGGAAAAAAGCCTGGAACTTATCACCGTGTCAGTGTCTGTTTAGAACATCATGAGTGATTGTCCAACCCCCTTAAAGTTCAATGCAATCACCTCTTATTCTCTCACTGAGCATCACTCACTGCTCGTGGTGCCATCATCCCAGGGATTAGTCTGGTGAAACGTGAGAGAAAGGCTATCCACAGTAACTCAAACACTGCCTCAACAACACTCAGCGATTGTCAAAAGACATATTTTCTCTCACTTAGACATTGCCATTTCTTTTCTGTGCCACAAAAAGCCATTCCTTCTCCATGCACTACGACTGACATGGAATATGTCAGTCTCTTACATCTGTACGTAAGCATCAATAAAGCCAGCACCAGAGATACCTATGGAGATGTGCATCACCCTCGGGGAGAATTTCAATGATATTGAATACACGTAAAATAGTGGATGATCATGTACCTGAATGAAAATGAGATGTCGCATTACAGAGAACAGGCAGAGAAAGGGAGCTATCTTTACCTTTATTCCTCTCTCACAGGGTGTATGAAGCCTTGGTCAGGGCAGCATTGTATGCAGATCTTGAACTGAGTGGCTGGTTCAGCTGTTCCACAGTACCTTAAAGAGTAAAAATCATAGCCATGGATTGGTAGCGTCACAGCACAGGATAAATCTTCCTGCTTAATTAAAACCAGCAACGGAGAAAAGATTTATCCCATGCAGTAATCTGTGATAATTCTAGAGTCCAAATCTATTTAAAGTAAAAAATAACAAATTTATTTCTTAAAGTATAACAGTGAATAATGAACAAACGACTATTTACAACTTCTTCTTCTAACCTGTCTTTGACCTTCCCCCTCCACAATACTAGTCCGATAAGACTCTGAATTAAGATTTACAAAACAAAACTTCTTATGTCAAAACCAGGAAGCTTTTGGTTCTTCTCCATATTCCTGTCTTCTTTTCTTCTTGGGGACTCTGCTTCACCAGTTACTAATCAATAAATGTTCCTATGCGAGAGCTATTTTTCAGGCTGTCTTTGCATGCTGGAAGCTTGGCAGGTCTCCTCACAATTGTTCAATTTTCCATGGTCTTGTACTACCAAGCTATTGGATTGTATCATTGGCTGTTAAGATTGTCAATATAACAAATTGAAGCTTGGTTTGAGCTGGTTATTTTGGGGTATAATTTAAAATATTTTGCTGAATTTGTTTCGAGACAATGAGCTAATCAGGTTGTTCGACCAAATGTTACATGATATCTATTTTTTCAGAACTCTTGGTACTGTCAGGACATTATTGTTGGCTTTTAATTCTATAAAAGGTACAGTACGCCCACGTATCCATCACAGAAGTCACACGGAAACCTGAGGAGGGAATCATGACACATTAACTTCCCTAAAGGTCTTGAGGCAAGCAGATTGTTTTTTATAACAAATGACAATGGTTGCTTTTAAACATCCCAATTTCCTTCATGAGATATCAGCAGACCATTATTGTGTGGCTCTAGATGATGAGTCAATGACTTGACCACCATAAACTGTCTTTCCTTATGTGCAGAGAACAAGTTAAACATTCTCAATAGCAATTATTTAGTGACGGACATGTGGTTAGAAGATACGTGAAACTATGGCATCCGGATTGAACAAAGGCACAAATGGTTTATACAGATATTGCACTGAGACTGAGGACGAGACTGGGATATGATGATGGTGGTATTGGACAGAATTGATGAGTGGGGAGGACATAGAGATGTAAATCTTTGAAGGACAAGATGGATTAAGGAGTTTGAGAAGAGTCTGGTTCCTTCTCGCATATCAGTGAGTAATTCAGAAAGGGTAGTTTGATAGTTATAATATATAAGGGAATGAATTTTTGTTTGGAAGTGAAGATATTGACTTGCACTTTCCAAAATGTACATATCATGAGGCGAAATTCAGTTCAACACAGTTTAGTAGACAAATATAACGTCTTACCAGGAACACCAACTATCGCGAGGATGGGATAGTAACCACCTTGCATAATCCAAAAGATATCCTGGATCCGATATGCTAATGATATCCAAGGCTGAGAAAGCCAGTAAAGACCCCAGGATAAACTCCTGTTGGAACATTCCTGTCTAATGTTTTCAGATTCGGATCCATTGTTGGAACATTCTAATCCATGGTCCTCAGATGATGAACCGTTATTATAACGTACCTGTCTAATGTTCTCAGATTCTGATTTCTCCTCCCCCTCTCTCTCGAGCTGCTGATCTCTGTTAGTGATGTAAGTGATGCTCCTACTCACACTATGGGTTAGCACATTGAACAGAGTCTATTGAGCTTTCAAGGATGGAAACTCTCCACTAGGATAATTAGGATCCCTGGAGATTTACATTAATTACAGTCACTGAACAAAAAGCTCAATGTAACCTCTTTGAGTTCAATATTGATTTTATTAAATTCAAAAGGACGTTTCAAGTTTACTCATTTAGCTTGGGATATGTGGGGATGGCGGAGGGAAGGAATATTGGAGATGGTAGATTGATTGCGTGTAATCATTCAATCTGCCTTGGATATGGGAGTAATGTCAAAGGATTGTCAGAATATAAACAAGTTTCTCATTTATAAATGGAATCATGCAGTCTGTAACTACTGATCAGTGATTATAATGTCAGTAAAATATGGCGAGAACGATTCTAGTCCATTATCTGACAGGCAAATGTGCCTTTGACAACATGAGCTATAACAGACAAATGACATGGATATGTTAAGAGAGAATATGATATGACACACAATTCAGATGATTAGTCGAGGATCAGAGAGGGCAGGTGAAGGTTGATGTTAATGTTGTCGATGCCAATCAGCTGTGATTAAGTACCATTCACTGGTTTTCAATTTAAGTGTGATTATGATATTGGGGACTGGAGGGAGGGAACATGATATTTCCCAGTCATCAGTATTGGGATGTTACTCTTTATATATCATAAGAAAATCAAATTCCTGGATACATCTCCAATGAGGAGTGAGGAGATCCAATAATAACCATACGACCACAAGACATTGGAGCAGAAATTTGGCCATTAAGCCTATTGAGCCTGCTCCGCCATTCAATGATGGCTGTTAAGCTTCTCAACCCCATTCTCCCGCTTTCTACCTGTAACCCTTGATCCCCGTTACAATAAAGAAACTATCTGTCTTACTCTTAACTATACTCAATGACCTGGCCTCGACAGCCTTCTGTAGCAGTGAATTCCATAGATTTACCACTCTCTGGCTGAAGAGGTTCGTCTTTATCTGTGTTTGAAAAGGTCTTCTCTTTACTCTGTCCCCTCGTGTCCTAGTCTCCTCTCCATTGGAAATATCTTCCCAAAATCCACCCCGTCCATGTCATTCAATATTCTGTAAGTTTCAATTAGACCTCCTAACATTCTTCTGAACTCCATCAAATATAGACCCAGAGCCCTCAGATGTTCTTCATATGTTAAGCTTTTCATTCCTGGGACCACTTTCGTGAATCTTATCGGAAAATGCTCGTGGACCAGTACATCGTTCCTGAGATATGGGACCCAAAACAATGCACAATAATCCTACTGTAGCCTGGCCAAAATCTTATAGAGCCTCAGAAGTACATCCCTGCATTTATATTCAAGCCCTCTTGAAATCAATGGAATCATCTTAGTATTCAGAAATCCCATTCTTCACGATGGATTCTGGGATGTTACCAACAACAAAGGTTAGGCTAGTCATTAGTCTGTAATACTAGGTTAGTCTGTAATTTTGCATCTTCTGCCCAATTCCCTTATTAAATGGAGTGTCACGTTCGCAATATTCCAGCCTTTCCTGATTTTATTCATTCCTGAAAGATTACCACTTTGACTTTCACTACCTCTTCTGCTATCTCCCTTACAATGCTGGGCTGTAGTTCATATGGTTCAGGTGATTTATCCAAATTCAGGCCATTCAGTTTTGTCGCATGTTCTTCTTGATGATGACCACCATACTCAGCTCTGCCCTCTCAATCTGTTCAATTGTAGGGAAATTATTCGTGTCTTCCACCATGAACATTGATGCTTAGTTCTTCATTCATTTCTTTGTTTTCCACTACCGTCTCTCCAGCATCATTTTCCAGTGGTCCATATTCACTTTTGCGTCTCTGAGGCACTTTATATATCTAGTTTCCCACTGCCCCTCACTACATTATACGCTTGATCTTTTGATTGTATGCAATCCATGATTTCCCTTGTCAGCCCTAGCTGCCTCGTCCTCCCTGTACCATGCCTCTATTCCTTGGCAAGAATCCCTGCTGTGACTCCTGAATTAATCTTGGAATCTGTTGCCATTGCTGTTCCCCTGCCTTTCATGCTTGACCCCTCTCCCAGTCAATTCTACCTAGCTTCTCCCTTATGCCTCTGTAGTTGCCTTTAAATACCGATACATCTGACTCTATCTTCTCTCTCTCACAAGCTGCAGAATAAATTAAACCATGTTCTGATCATTGCTTCCGAAGTTTACCTTCACCCTAATCTCCCTTACGAATCCTGCCTCATTAAATCCAGTATCATCTGTTCCCGAGTGGGCTCCACTAGAAGTTGCTCCAAAAGGCCATCTCATAAACATTCCTAAAATTCATTTTCTTGCGAACCACTACCGTCTAATGTTCCCAGTTCCCCTGAATATTAAAATCACCCATGATTACTGTACTTTGCCATTCCTACACATCTTTTCTATCTCCTGGTGCATCTTGTGCCCCTGCTCCTGACTACTCTTTGGAGCCCTGTACAAGACTTCAAATGTGGTGGTCTTACCTTTGTGGTTCCTCCATTCTACCCACGCAGATTCTACACCATCTGACCTTACTACCTCTCTTACTATTGATATAATTTCATTTCTTACTAATAATGCAAACCCATTCCCTCTGCCCACCTGCCTATCTTTTCGATATGATAAATATCCTTCAATATTCAGATCCCCTTGCAGCCACATCTCCGTGATGCGCATCGCTTCATACCTGCCGATTCAATTCTGTGCCACAAGCTCATTCACCTTATTCCTTACAAGCATGCATTCAGTTGTAACCCCTTCAGTCCTGCATTGACCGCCCCTCAGTAAGAAAATGTGTTTATTCAACACAAAATACAAGGATAAAAAAGCTTTTCTGTACATACCAAAATATGAAAACTACAAAAAGAAAATATTGTTAAAATACACTTACTATGTGCAGCTATATAAATTGAAATTAGAATTACAAAACCATGGAAGTAGTTTGCAAATTTTGTCAATCACTATTTGATCTACAGCTGAGATCCTGATTTCCCCTCTGCCGGTGATTCCCTTCACTGAGATTCCACCCTGCTTCTCACACAGTTTCTAGAGGGGCTACAAGTTCCTGTTGGCCCAGAATATTTAAATTAATCCACCTTCTCCCTGGAACCAATCTATTGGTCTATTGGATTGTGTTTAGCTGTCAGCAGCGCAGCTCTGGAATGTTATTGGCGATAAATAATCTGGGATGACATCCACTATCAGCATGGTGCTCACAGGGTATGGCACCAGACAAAGGGCTTACAATCTGTGAGAGTTTCTAAGAAAAGTTTCTGTGTATTTCTCCTCATGCTGTCTCCTGATCTAACATCACATTCGTCTGACACCCCTTGCTGTCACTCACTCTGTAGCTCCTTTTTTCACTCTGTTTATCTCACTTCACTGTTTTTCTCTCTGTTTATTTCTCTCCCTCTCAGTCTAGCTCCGATCATTCCCTCTATTTTCAAGCTGTCAAGTTGGAGAGCTCATGGACGCATGGTAGGCTGAATGGCCTCCTTCTGTGTTGTATTAATTCGGAAGTTCTCTGGCCCACTGTAACAAGTTTTGGTGCCTGAAGAGACAAGCTGGTCCAGTGAAGGACACAGTGGCCAATTAACCATTATCTCTTTATATTTTGTGTCATGCAGCAACATCGATGTATCTGTTCAAACAAACAGATTCCTCATTAAAATCAGCACACTTCAGAATGCCAGGCCATTGTGTTCAGTACCCTCTGTTTTGTTTTGTTGGTCTTAGCTGTACTGGGATTAATCTCCAACTCCTCCTCAGTCACTGTACCTGTGGACCTACTGCTGTGGTTCCACACACCCCTCCCCCACCGCCGCCACACGCTAGTTTAAATCCTCGTAAAGGACGATAACAAACCTGCCTGCCAGGAGATTGCTGCCAGTTCAAGTCCATCCCGTCCATCTTGTTTATATACTACCAACCCGTGAATCCCAATGATCCACATATCATAAATTGCTGCCAGTTCAGGTTCAAACCATCATTTTTGTGCATATCCTCCCGACTCGGAAATCACAATGATCCACATATTGGAAATGCTTCCTCCCCGACCAGCTCTTTGATCGTGTATTTAACTGTGCTACCTTACGATTCCTCACCTCACTCACACGTGACATATTCTAATGTCTCCAAAATTCAAATATCCTTTCAGCACAACTCCAGCAAGGCCTTTTCCTTAATCTGGATAGACTTGATAATAAAAACTTAAGTGTGACGTCAGGAAAGTGAAACCACTGAATCAGTCCAATGACCACCAGATCTGATATCTATCGCTGCCACCAAATCTGTTTGACAAAGTAAACATATGGACCATCTATTTGCAGATGGACGAGGATAAACAGAAGATTAGAAAATGTCAGAGCAGATGAATGTAATTCAGTCTGTTTATTCAGCTTTGCTATTCAATTGGATTCTAGTTATTCTCTTCCTTTCAATGGCAGGGTCTTTACCCAGCATCCCCAGGGGGTCAGAAAGTTCCCAGTGTCGTTGTGTGCACTGTCCTGTGAAGGGAGTATCCAGTGCCAGGCAATGGGGTGTGGGGAGTCCCAGGGATGGCACAAGTAAAGGCTGTATGTAGTGACGATGGACGGAGGGAACTGAGAGAGATGGAATGGGCATCCAGGGACACTGCACTCAGACAAGTGGCCAGGCAAGATTCCTAAACAACCAGAGGAACTCGCGAACCACGGCTGCTTTTTCAAAAACCTGTCACATTTGCTACATTTCTCGATCGATCAAAAGCAAAAATACTGTACGTAGCAGAAATCTGAAGCAAACACAGAGACGTACTGTGGAGAGAGAAAAGAGTTAATGTTCCCAATGCAGACACGGCAAGAATCTACAGAGTCCACACAGACAGGGTCCAGAGATTAGAAATGAACCCAAGTCCCTAGCACTGTGAGACAGCATTGCTGTGTCACCATGCTGCCCAAAGATGGATAATTGGGGATAGTATAGTTAAAAGCATAGATACTGTTATCGGGATTAAGAGTTCTGAAGGTTGTATTGCCTACATGGTGCTCGGGTTTGGGATATATGATCTGGGTTGCAACACTTGGAGCGGGAGGGGAATGATCCAGTGGTCAGGGTCTGTGTAGATACTAACGGTTGGACAAACAAATGTCAATGAGAAGAGCGACGGGTAATACAGGACGGAACAATTATATCGTAATCTATGCAGTATAATGACGAAGGTAAATGAGCTTGTGACTCATCCATAAATTGGCAGGTATGACATAGTGGGCTTTACAGTGATATCACTGCAAGAGGATCAGGATTGGGAGCAGAATATTCAAGGATATTCATCCTGTCGAAATGATAGGCAGGTGGGCAGAGAGATAGAGTTGTCTCAGTATTAAGAATGGAATTGAATCAATGATCAATAATAAGAAGTGAAATAAGGTCAGATGGTGAAGAATCTGTGTCGGTAGAATTGAGGAATCAAAAAGGTGAGAAAATGCAGTTGAAGTTATATACAGGGAGAGGGGATGTAAGATACAACAGGAGCTAGAAATATGTGTAGGAAAGGCAAAGTTACAGTGATCATGTGGGATTATATTATACAGATGGACTAGGATTTCAGATCGATAGCGGTTGGCAGGAAAAGGAATTTGTGGAATGTCTACGAGATGGCTTTTTGGAGCAGCTTGTGCAGGCAGACTAGATGAGGGGAGCTTAAGGTGACAGTGATCATAATATAATTGAATTTACTCTGCAATTTCAAATGGAGAAGTTCGAATCAGAAGTAACTGCATGAAAGCTGAATAAAAGCAATTACACAGACATGAATGAGGAGCTGGGTAAAATTGACTAGGAGACGGGCCCAGCAGGAAAGACCGCTGCAACAGCAATGTCAGGAGATTTTTGGAGTAATTCAGGATACAACAGAGATTTATCCTGAGGAAAAAGAGGCTTGTATAGGGAGGATGGGACAACCACAGCTGACTAGGGAAGTCAGGTATAGCATAAAAGCAAAAGAGAAATGATATAATGTGGCAAAGTGCAGTGGGAAACCTGAGGATTGGAAAGCTTACAAAGACAAACCAGAGGGCAAACAAAATAAAATAAGGAGGGAGATTATTAAATGTGGGGTAAGCAAGCCAGTAAGATAAAGGAAGACTAACAATTTCTTTCGATATATCAAGTACAAAAGAGCGGCAAACGTGAATACTGGACTGCTGGAAAATGATACTTGAGAGATAGCAGCGGGGAACGAGAAAATGGCCAAGGAACTGAATAATTACTTTGCATCAGCTTTCGTGGTGCAAGGCACGAGTAATACCTTAAATATCCAAGAGATTGAGGGGCCAGAGCTGAGTATGATGGCCCCCACCATGGAGAACATGCTAGAAAAAAATGTAATGGCCCGAAGGTGGTTAAATAACCTTGACCAGATGGACTAATCCCACTATTATAAGGGAGATAGCTGAAGAGGGAGTGGAGGCAATCGTGGTGATCTTTCAGCAATCACTAGAGTAAGGAACGATCCCAGAGCACTGGAAACCAACTAACGTGATACTCCTTTTTAACAAGGGAGTAAGGAAAAAAACAAAAAAAACATGAATAGTTTAACCTCTGTCGTGGGTAAGATCCTGGAATCCATTTTGTAGGATGAGATTTCTGAACACTTGAACGTATTTGGTAAAATAACGCAAAGTCGGCATGATTTCATCAAGGGAAGTTAATGCCTGACAAATCTATTGAAATTCTTTGAAGAGGAAATGAGCAGGCTCGACCAAGCACAGCCAATGGATGTTATCCACCTGGAATTCAAGAAGGCCTTTAACAAGGTGTCACACAGGAGATTACTGAGTATGATAAGGTTCCGTGGTGTTAGAGGCATGAGAGTAGCATGGACAGAAGCTTGTTTGTCTGGCAGAAAGCAGAGAGTGAGAATAAAGGTGTACTTCACAGGATGGCAGCTGGTGACAAGTGGTGATCCAGAATGCTCAGTGTTGGACTCATAACGTTTTACTTGCTACATTAACAATCTAAATGAGGGAATTGAGGGCACTCTGGCTAGGATTGCAGACGATACAAAGGTAGGCAGATGTACTGGTCGTATTGAGGAAGCGGAGAGGCTGAACAAGGATTTGGACAGGTAAAGAGATCGTCAGATGCATTCCAACTTTGGAAAGTGTCAGGTCATGCATTTTGGCACGAAGAATAGAGGCATGATCTATTTTCTAAATGGCGAGAAAATTCAGAAATCTGAAGTGCAAAGGGACTTGGGAGTTCTAGTGCATGGTTCTCTAAAGGTCAGCTTGTAGGTTGAGGCAGTAGTTAGGAGAACAATTGCAATTATGACTGGGAGCATTTACTCCGAAAAGAATTGAATATAAGAACTGACAGTATACGGCTCTGGCCAGACCACATTTGGAGTATTGTGCTCGTTTTTGAGCTCCATACCTCAGGAAGGATGTACTGGTCCTGGAGCATGTTCAGAAGATTTTCACAAGAATGGTCATTGTGATGAAAAGCTTATTGCATGAGGAATGTTTGAGTACTCTGGGTCTATACTTGATAAAGTTTGAAAGGATGAGAGGGAATGTCATTGAAATAGACAGAATACTGAATGACCTGGAGAGAGTGGATGTTGATAAGATGTTTCCATTGGACTAGAATCCGAGGGCACTGCCTGAGTTGAAAGGGACATGACACGACCTGCGATCCTTAGTAGCCACACACGCAGATGACAAGCAACATGAATTCGACTGGGACAACACTACTATTATAGGACAAGCCAAACAGAGAACAGCCAGGGAATTCTTAGAGGCATGGCACTCATCCACAGATTCAATAAATAAGCACATCGACCTGGACCCAATATACTGACCACTGCAGCAGAGAGCTGCAACTGACAACTGGAAGCGGCAGAGGCAACCCACGATAAATGCCGGAGGAAACATCACAGAAGCGCTTCAAAGGAGGCTCCCAAGCACTGAGGATATCAAATAGACAGGGGACGATTCGTCTGCAACACAAATTCCCAGCTCGGCAAACAGAACTACAACAGAATAGGTTGTTAAAATACACTCCTGATATTGAGCTACATAAAATGAAATGTGAATTACCTAACTAATAAAGTGGGGTGCAAACTTTATCAATCATTATTTGATCCACAGCTAAGATCGTGATTTCACTTCTGTCAGTGAGTCCCCTCACTGAGATTCTCTGGCGTCTCATACAGTATTGGTGAGGGGGGAGGGGGTGGTGTGGGGGATCTGTCGTGGAGGCGGGGTGGTGGTTATCATTTCCTGCTACTCTTGGCACAGTCTATTTAAAATCTCTTCTTTCTCCAAGGAACCAACCTATTGGACTAATGGGTTCTGTTTAGCTGTCAGTAACCCAGCTCTGTTATATTGTTGGAAATAAATAATTTGGCATGACAGCCAGTATCAGCACAGTACTCACAGTGTATGGCGCCCAGACAAAGGGCTTGCCGTCCAGAGGAATTTCTAAATAAAGCTTCTAACTTCTCTCTGTCCATGTTTATCTACCATCATGCAGTCGTCTGATCTATCTAACTTCACTCTCATTTAATGCCTCTTCGTCTCTCACTCATTCAGTCGCTCCCCTTTCTATACATTCTAAGTTTATCTCCCTTCACTTTTTGTCTCTTGTTTATTTCTCTCTCACACAATCTCTCTTCACACACTCACTCTGTCTCCAATTGTGCAGTTGGAGAGCTTGCAACTCCACCACGGGCTTAATGGCCTCCATCCATGCAATAATAATTGAGGTTCGCTGACCCACAATAAATACATCCTGGACAGACATGCTGGTCCGGTGACAGGTACATTGCACAATCACCTGTCATATTTTCCTGCTCTTCTCTGGTGTACAGCTGCCTTGAAATGTCTGTTCAAACAAAACAGACTAAGTGAAATTCGAGCAGTCACGAAGACGTTCATGACTGTGTATTTCAATCAGGATTTAAAGAAGGATGAGATTCCAGAATAACATAAGAAATGATGAAAAACAGGGTAACATAAGAAATGGCAGCTGAGTACAACGTGTGGTTTCAAGTAGGTCTCATGGTATTACCAATAGATTATCAATCCAGAAAAATAAGCTCCTGTTCTGTGGATCCAGGCTGAATCCCGCCACTGCAGATGGTGGAAATTCAATTCAATAATGTAAAAATATCGCTGGAATTAAGAATCTACTGATGAGAATGAAATCATTGCCGATTGTCAGAAAAATCCATCTAGTTCACCAATATCCTGCACTGAAGGAATCTTCCATCCTCACCTGGTCTGGCTGACATGCAACTCCAGACCCAAAGCAATATCATTGACTCCCAATCGCCCTCTGACATTGTCTAAGGAGTCATTCAGTTGTTTCAATCGCTACAAAGTTTCAAACAAATGAAACGTGATGGACCACCTGGCATTGAAAGGGGCACCGAAAAATTCAACATTAGAAACATCACTGTAGAACCTGCAAAGTCTTCCTTACTAACATCTGAGGTCTAGTGCCAACATTGGAACAACTGCTTTACAGACTAGTCAAGCAACAGCCTGACATAGCCATACTCACGGAATCATACCTTACGGAAATAACAGAAATTAACATGGACAAAGGAGTCTCTCACTGATTACCACGTAATGTTGTTCCTCAGCTGAATCAGTCCTCCTCCATGTTAAACAACACTGGATGAAGCACTGACTGGCGCAAGGGCACAAACTGTATTCTGGCTGGGGGATTTCAAAGTCGACCACCAAGAATGGTTTTGGCAGCAGTACGACTGATCACGCTGGTCGGGTCCTAAAGGACATAGCTACTAGATTGGGTCTGCAGAAGGTGGTGAGGGAATGAACGAGAATGTAAAAAAACATACCTGACCTCATCCTTACCAACCTACCAACTGCAGATGTATATGTCCATGACAGTATCGGTAAACGTGACCATCACACTGTCCTTGTGGAGACAAAGTCTATTGTCTCCATAAACTCTATTGTGTTGAGTGGCACTATCACCAAGCTAAATGGCCCAGACTTTTAGGAGATCTAGCAACTCAAGACTGAGCGTCCGTAAGAAACGATTGAACATCAATAGCAGCAGAACTATACTCCAGCACAATTTGTAACGTCACTGCCCAACATGTCCCCGACTCAACCATTACCATCAAATCAGAGAATTAACCCTGGTTCAATGGAGAATGCAGGAGGGCATGTCAGGAGCAGAACCAGGAATATATAAAGATAAAATGTTCATCTGTGAAGCTTCCAAACAGAAATACTTGCGTGCCAGATAGCATAAACAGTAAGGGACAGACAGAGTATAGCGATCCCAGAACCAATGCATCAGAATTAAGCTCTGCAGTCCTGCCAATCCGATCGTGAAGGGTGGCAGAACGATTAAGCAACACACCAGAGTAGGAGTCTCCACAAATATCCCCAACCTCAATGATGGAAGAGCCCAGCACATCCGTGCAAAATATAAGGCTGAAGCTTTCGTTGCAATCTTCGGTCAGAAGTTTTGAGTGGATGATCCATTTCGGCTTCCTCCGGTGGTCCCCATCACTACAGATAGCAGTCTTCAGCAAATTCGATTTACTGATATCGAGAAACGGTTGAAGGCACTGGATACTGCAAAGGCTATGGGCCCTGATAACATGCCGGCAATAGTCCTGAAGACTTGTGCTTCAGAATATCCCGCTCTCCTAGCCAAGCTGTTCCAGTACAGTTACAAACCGACAATGGGGAGATAACTGCTCAAGTATATTCTGTACATAAACGCAGGACAAATTCGAACAGTCCAAATACCGCCCAATCAGTCTACTCTCCATCATCAGTAAAATGATGGAAGGCGTCATCAACAGTGCTATCAAGCAGCATCTGCTCAAAACTAAACTGCTCAGTGACGCCTAGTTTGGGTTTTGCCAGGGTCACTCAGCTCCTGACCTCGTCACAGCCTTGCTGCAAACATAGAAAAAGGAACTGAATTCCAGCCCTTGACATCAAGGCTGCATTCTGCCAAATGTGACATCAAGGACCCCAAGCAAAAACAGTATCACGGGCCAACACTCCATTATTGGAGTCATACCTGACAGATGGGAAGTTGGTCATTGTTGTTGGAGGTCAGTCATCTCAGCTCCAGAACATCTCTGTTGACGTCCCTTAGGATAATGTCCTCGGTCCAAACATCTTCAGTTGCTTCAACAATGACCTTCCTTCCATCATAAGGTCAGAAGTGGGGATATTCGAAGATGACTGCACAATGTTCAGCACCGTTCGCAAATGTTCAGATACGGAAGCAGTCCATGCCCAAAGCAACGATATCTGTGCAATATCCAGGCTTGGGCTGGCAAGTGGCAAGTAACATTTGCGCCACATAAATTCAGACAAAATTTGTCATCAATAAGAAACAATATAACCACTTTGTATTCAGCAGCATTATCATCACTAAACTCCCCCACTATCAATATTCTGGTGGGGGGGGGGTGGTGGAATTTCATTGACCAGAACATCAACTGGACTCGCCACATGAATGTAACAGCAGATCAGAGACTAGGAATACTGCAGGAGAAACTCACCTCCTGACTATCCAAAGCCTGTTCATCATCTACAAGGCACAAGTCGGGAATGAGATGGAATATCCTCACTTGCCTGAATGGGTGCAGCTCCAACACTACTAAAGAAGCTTGACACAATCCAATACAAAACTGCCCATTTGATTTGCACCACATCCACAAGCATTCACTCCCTTCACCATGGTCACTCAGGAGCAGCAGTGTGCACTATCTACAAGACACAATGGAGAAATACTCAAAGATCCTCAGACAGCTCCTTCCAATCTCACGAATAATTCCATCTGGAATGACAAGGCCAGTAGACGTTTGGGAACACCACCACCTTCAAATTCCCCTCCAAACGAGTCAACATCCTGATTTGGAAATATATTGCCATTCCTTCACTGTTGCTGCGTGAAAACCCTGGAATTCCCTCTTCAATCACTAGTGGGTCACCGCACAGCAGGTAGGTTGCAGCAGTTCGAGAAGGCAGCTCAGCACCACCTTCTCAAGGGCAACTGGGGACGGGCAAAAAATGCTGGGCACATCCAGCAATGCCCATATCCAAATAAGATGTTTTTTAAATAGTTACAAGTTGAGCATCTCGATGGGACAGGTTATCTGATTTGAACACGACCAGGAAAACAGTCTTTCTAATATTGAACATTTTCAACTTTTCTGATATTAGAAGAGTGTTCAGTATTCGATGACTTATTTTTGCTGAGCGTGGTGGTAAATTGCATCTGTTTTAGTTAAATCAACAATACTGGCGTAACAAGATCAATCCATCGAAAATACCAGACAGAAAATGACAATCATTGTAGAAAGAATGTACTCCCGCCAGATGAGACTCACTGTTAGCAGCTCATATTCAAAATATTAATGGAATACTGGCTGACACTGAATCCTCCCACCGTCCATATGACAAGGGTTACCATTGACCACAACGTGAAGTCAAATCAACATACAAATACAACGGTTACAAAAGCAGCTCAGAGACTTACAATTCTATACTTAATAATAGACCCAATGACCTATTCGGCATGAGATATAGCAATAGATTTAGGCCATTCAGGCCATTCCTTCACTCTGATATTGTGCCATTTTGTCATTGTGTCTCTGAAAAGTGGAAGTATCTTATATACACTGACTGTATCAATCTTTTCAGTAATCCATTAGTTTCAATCATAACCCCCCAACCCCCACCATTCTTCTACATTCCATCATGTACACACACTGCCGCTCATATGACAAGCTGTCATCCCCAGGACGGATCACCTCCAACACCAGCAGATCTTTCTCCAGAGATAGTGTCCAAAACAGCTTACAGCTGGCCAAATGCCGTCTGTCCATAGACGACGAGAAGACAGAGAGTCCTATTGGGTATTCCTCCAAGAAGTTGAATCATCATTAATAGAAATATTTAACAGTTGAGAAAGTGACTGTGATCTTTGTGTTGGTATGACAACATTTTACTGTTTATATTAACAGCAACGTATCAGAGACAACCATTTACACTGATCATAACTCAATGAAGTCTTTTTGAGAATTGTTAGGACAAAATTGCAAGACTGTTAAGCTGAAGCCTGTTGCTACAGCCATTCAATTTGAAAATTGTGCACGTGGCAGGTGTTGCAAACATGATTGCCAATATATTGTTGAGACTTGAGTTACAAATGGACGCACTCAATGATGGAAGCATCACACACTGAATCTGGATGTGGTTGTGCATGTTTGCATGTTTACAGTAAACGTATGTATGTGTGCATTGTAGAGTACAAACTACTATTTTTGGGAGTTTTGAAAACTGAAGCCAGCTTGGATATTGAAAATTCGGTTTTATATTGGGGGAGTTGTCACACAGGTGGTATCTTTACAAGGTTATGTTGTCCAAAAAATGTTTCAGAGAGGTTCTAAACGACCCAATGTTCCAACATGTCTCAATTTTGAATGCTTCATTGGGATCCTTTGTTTTCTTTTACCTAATAGATAATGCCTCGGGCAGAAGGTTTTCAATCCTTTTAATGAAACTGCTGTAATCAAGGGGATGTGGCCAGCTCTCCAGCTGCACAGGTCAGTTCAGTTCGAGGGTGCGTTGAGTCAGGTTCACTGTTGAAACTGGATGCTCCCCACCTCCTTCAGTCCTCTGACTTCGTAAACTATAAGCTTTTTGTGTAATTTTTACTCTTTGTGCTCAGGGGTTTGTTTATTGGGATTGTTGCAAATAATTTGGATCAGCATTTTTAATTCGAGGTAGCCTGTCAGTTTCGGATAGGATGAATTATTCAGGTACGGTGTTATCGGTTAGTTGTGTTTCAATCCTTATTTTTACAAATACATGCTGTTTGTTTAAAAGTCGGTAGTCGGACCAACTAATTCAATCTGGGAATATCCACTATACACTTACCTTCAACAAATTGCAACATTGCGGACTGGGCTACGTGCTTAAGAATGTTTTGAGTGATCGGGCCTGGTCCATAACCATGTACAATAACCTTGTTTATTAAAGTCATGAATTAATGAGAAAGGGACGGAATGAATATGATAATGGCTATGAAACAGAAAGGGCTGCGGCCAGTGACTGAGGAGATGTGAGGGGAATGCAGTAATATCTCCCAGTCACTAGTATTCAGCCATCACTGTCTCTGACAAATGGAAGGAAATGCAGTGCAGAGCAAGATAACAGATGACCGTTGGTGCATGGAATGTTAAACGACAATTTGAATGGAATAGGACAATTTTAAATGTGATGCACATCATTATATTTTATATATAGACTAGTTAATCACAGGTTATGAAGGTTGTTAAGATTGCTTACGGAAATAAAAACAGACACAGATTACGAAATGTGTTGGGTTACGGTGAGTTGCAGCAGAGTAAGAGTGAAGACACAGCTCATACTGAACTGGTACAGAGATGATGGGCTGCATAGCAACCATCTTTTTTGTAATTATTCAGAGAAACGTGTTGAAAATGTTCAGTGAATGAGGAGACAAGTCTAGTTATAAACACAGGCAATATCGTTATTAATAAACTATTCTAACTTTTCATCAAGTGTAGCTGTCTCTAAAATGTATTTTAAATCAAAATCACATTGGTGAGATCCACGCATTTATTTTCAGAACTTAAAGAAGAAACAGACTCCAGTGTAAGACATGTGTCACTGGCACAAGTAATGGGAACAGGAATGGGGCATACTGTCCAAATATAACCAACATCCAGACCAATCAAGAAAAAGTGGAAATCTGAAATGCAAATGCAAAATGATGGAGAAAAGCAACAGATTACAGAGGATCTGGGCAGAGAAACAGAGTTATCAAGTCTTATATGAACCTCTCTTGAACAAGTTACGTTGGACTCAAAAAAAGTTAATTCCATTTTTCTCTGCTCCGAGACTGTCTGAACAGTGGGGTTCTCTCCAGCACTTTCAATTGGTGCAATGGCAGGAAACAGAGGAATGGTTTGCGGTTGCTATTCGAACTGAAGGCTTGTGCCCAGCAGTGTTGCACAGAGGTTGGTTCTGAGTTTTCTTTGTTTGTCATTTATGCAAATGATTTGCATGAGAATATCGAAGGCATGATTCATAAGTTTGTGGATGACACCAAAACTGGTGGCGCAGTGGACAGTGAAGATTGTTTTCTAAGAATGCAAAAGGATCTTGATGAAATGGGTCAATAGACTGACAGATAACAGATAGAGTTCAAGCTGGATGAACGTGAGGTGCAGGCAATAGTGTGGGTTTGTTGAAGTCTGTTGCACCAGGAATGGGATGATTTTATTTCCCATCTCCTGGGTCAAAACATCGATATCCTTCATGATCTTTGAGAGGCCTACCTCTCTATGGTTACCTCTTGCTGTTAATGTAGTTGCACAATATTTTTGGATTATCCTTAACCTTATCTGCCCATACTATCTCATATCGCCTTTCTGATTTCCTGATTTCTCTCGAAATAATGCCCCACACTCTTTATATTGACTAAGAGATTAAATTGAATAAAGTTGTCTATATCTAAAGTAAGGTTGTCTTTGATTCTTGAATAAAAGCTCAATCACTATAGTTGTCCATTGTTCCTTAATCTTCCCTTCACTTTAACGGAAACATAATGCCTCTCAACTCCCGTCGTCACTCTGTTGCACGCCTCCCACTTGTCAGACATTGTTTTACCTGCTAACAGTCTACTCCAGTCAAACTTGATAAGTCCTTGTTCCATGCCATTAACATTTATGGTACTCTAATTAAATAAAAAAATAATGAAAGGCGTATTCTTTTCCATAACCATTATGAAACGAATAGAATTATGATTGTAATGCCCAAAACATTCCCTCACGTTTACTTCAGTCACTTGCCCTGCCTTTTCCACAAAAGAAGGCCTAGTTTTGGTCCATCTCTGTTAGAATCATCCGGATATTGATGAAGAAAATTTTCGTGAACATATTTGACAAATTCTTCACCATCCAACCCTTTAACACTGTGGTAGTTCCAATCAACTTAAGAAAATTAACCCCCCCCCCATTATTACAACCTTATTAAGCTTAGAGATATCCGAGATTTCCCTTCATGTTTGTTTCTCAATTTCTTTCTTACTGTTGGAGAGCATATGGTACAATACAATCAACGTGTTCTTTCCTTTCTTCTTTTTAATTTTGACCAATATATTTTCACTGGACGGTTTTTCACAAAAAAACATTTAGTGCAATCTGTTCAAAGTGAACTTTATTTTCTTATTTTTAATACTAGCTGTATATTTTAACTGGATAATTTTTCAGAAATATCTTCCTCAGTTCCAGCAATAATTTATTCCTTAATCAAAAGTGGCAGACCGCCCCCTCCCTGCCCTCCACATATATTTTCCACCCTTTCTATGACGCTTGACATCGGGAACATTGAATTGCCATCTCTCAGCTTGAATATCTCTCAGGCGAAAGTGAGGACTGCAGATGCTAGAAGTTACAGTCGAGAGAGTGGTGCTGGAAAAGCACAGCAGGTCTGGCAGCATGCAAGGAGCAGGGAAATCGACGTTTCAAGCAAAATCCCTTCATCAGCCCATCCCTGATCAAGGATTTTGCCCAAAATGTTGATTGTCCTGCTTCTCACATGCTGCCTGACCTGCTGTGCTTTCCCAGCGCTACATTTCCTCGTTGATCATCTCTCAACCAATTTTCTGTAATACATATGATGTCCCAATCCCATGTTCTTAAACATGCCCCGAGTTCATCAGCCTCCCTTGGAAGACCACTCACATTGAAATAAATGCAATTTCGTGCTTCAGTATTACTGTATACTTTTGACTCTCTCGTTTTCCTTTTCTAATTGCTGTGCCTTCCTCACAATCATAAATTCTCCATCCATCCTACCATTTATAATTCTCCTTGAAATATCCCCCTTGTCAACTCTATCAACATAAAGTCTCCCTACATAGATGGAGCACATCTCCCTGCTAAGATATTGGCTGATTTCCAGTTTAGATTAGACCAATCCTTCTGAACAGATCATATCTATTCTAAAATAGATTCCAATTTCCCAAAAATCGAAATCCCTCAATAACACAGTAGGTCTTCAGACGTTTGTTTTTATCTGTTAACCTTTTGTTCCTTCCCAGTTGGGTTTGGCATTGGAGTAAACCAGAAAGTATTGCTTTAAGGGTTTTATTATTAATACTTTACCTCACCTCTTATATTCACTCTGTACTGCTTTAATCTTTCCCTAAAAATATCATTCCTGCCAATATCTACAGTAATGTTTCTCTACTCAATCTCACGTTGAACAACGTGCCTGAAATGTTTCGCGACGTTCTTAATCTTAGCATAGGAAAATAAACAAAGCATCCTGAATTAACGGCCACTGCCACAGGATCTTGTGTTAGTGCCCCTGATAGAAAAGTTCACTGTATCAATAATTCTACTAAATCTCCTCAAAAGCTGCTGAACATAAGAATCATTCCAAGTGTCCAATAATTGACTACTCTCCCATTTTCCTCAGAGAGACAATCCCCTTCAGCTGTTCTAAAAGCTGAAAAGCATTTTGGTAGAGGAATAGCCACCGGAGAATTTTGAACTTTTTTTTATTTTTCCTGAGAGCCACACATCTATATGACTGATTTGCTGGATAATTTTTTTTCCAAATCTTCCAGCCGTCCTCTCTGTGCCTTATATGAGACCATAATAATATTACTAAAATCAGAACTTTTTTATGGCACCTTCCGTTACCTTTAATTACCTACAGACAATGTTAAAATTGCAAAATATATACATATATGTATCAAACATAGAAAAATTAAGCAAAATCAACCATTTAATTACTTAAGTTAATAAATATATTCCTCTTCAATAAGTTCCGAGAAGAAAATAGTCTTCTCCGGAGCTGAAAATGTGTAGGATTCTCCAGAATGAAGGTACACTTCCTTATTTTAACTAATTAATTTTACAAAACAATAAAAGCTTCTGCAGTATAATAAAATAAACATTTTATAACAAAAATAGACTTTTTGTTTTCTTCGTAAACCACCCTTAAACAACTCTTTTTTTAAAAAAAAGTTCGGTTGAAAGAAAATGATGAGTTTTTTTGCTGTCTTGTTTGTTTTTGAATGTTAATAAAACAAAATGGAAATAATTATATTAAATTAATAAACTATAATGTCAACTGCAAAAAGACAATATTAAATATTTAACTGCCTGCATTCCCAGGAGCCGCTAGAAGATCCACGCTGCTCTGAGAACATTTTTTGAAAATGCTTTTACAATAGGAAGATAAGTGGGCAAATAATTTATTAATTTGTTTCCAGTTCAAGGTGGACTTGACGATATGATTTGATCTCCTTCTGTAAGTCTATATATAGAATTTAGTTGAATCTTTATCCTCATCACTCCAACTATTTCAAACAAAATTATGAATCTGTCACGATCGTAGAGACAGAAACTTGCTTCAGCTCTGACTGTTGAGGGAACGATAGAAAGAACATTTTCCAGGTCCACGTGGAACACAAATGTTGCAGTGAAAGCCATCTAAACCTAATCTAACACTAATTACGTACAAGCTAATCAATAAAACATACAGAGGAACATAGTATAAAAGTAGAATTTAGCTCCATGTCCAAAATAAAATTTGTGGCTTCCTCGTAAGCATCACGCTGTAAATTCACCAAAATAGGAAGAAAACAAGAGAATGGAATTCTCAATGCTTTCCCTGTGAACAACAACTGAAGACCAAGAGAAAATCAGGGCTTTATTTGTGAACTTCATAAATGATGATGATGAGAATGGGAGGGATGGAGTTTGGAGGGAATGACAAATAATGTTGTGGATGACGCAAAGATGAGCTGGTGGTTCACAGTGAGGAGGAACGTGTGAGGGAACAGGAGGGAAGAAACCGATTGTTCAGGTGGACAGGTCAATCGCTAATGAAATTTAACACTGATACCTTTCACAAGTTACATGACAAGAGTGTACTCAAACTGAAGAGAGGCTGGGTCTACATGATTTTATTTTTAAGCAAAGAAGGGTGAGAGGTGCTCCTGATGGGAGTGTTTAACAACATGAGGAGTCTAGACAAGGAAAACAAAGAGTATTTCTTCCCTTTACTCGAAGGCTCAAAAATAAGGAAATAATTCAGTGAACTAAATTCATTGAAATAATACACTGTTTTTCCATTCCACTCGTCACTGTGCTCAAACACAGGTACATTTTCCTAATATGTTCCAAAGACCAATATTTTCCTGTTCCTTGACATGCCAAGACCTATATAAACAATTAAAAGGGACTTTCCTTGGGAGTCGGGCCTTCATTTGCTGAGAGGTGTGAGGGAGGAGTACACGACTTCTGGGAAGTCATATATTTGTGTGGTTGCGTTACCCGAAACACTACGCAGGTAGTTTCTCCCATCCATCTCCTCTTCTGACCAAAAAAAAACTTCTGTGCGCCAGATTGGTTAGGTTGCGAGTTTATTTTTTATTCCTTTTTTTTAACAGTCTCTTTGGGAATTTAGAATAATGGGAATGGAGATGAGGGCAGTGGAATGTTCCTCCTGCAGAATGCGGGAGCTAAGGGTCACCACTCGTGTCTCTGCTGACTACATCTGCGGGAAGTGCACACAACTCCAACTCCTCGAAAACGGCGTTAGGGAACTGGAGCTGGAGCTGCATGAACTTCGGAACATCGGGAGGCAGATGGAGTTATTGAGAAGAGTTACAGGGAGGTAGTCATTCCTCAGGTATAAGAAAAGGCAAATGGGTTACGGTCAGGAGATGGAAAGGGAACTGGCAGGCAGTGCAGGGGTCCCCTGTGGCCATTCACCTCAACAATAAGTATACCATTTTGGATACTGTCGGTGGGGGGGTGGCGGAATTACCATGGGAAGGCAGTGGGGCACAGGGCTCTGGCACAGAGTCTATCCCTGCTGCTCAGAAGGTAAGGGGGAAGGGGAGCAGAGAACTCTTGGGAACTCCATAGTTAGGGGACAGATAGGAGGTTCTGTGGAGACGAGATAGACTCACGATTGGTGTGTTGCCTCCCAGGTACCGGGATTCGTGTTGCCTCTGATCATGATTTTGGGATCCTTAAAGGGGAGGGGGAGCAGCCCCAAGTCGCGTTCCACATAGACACCAACGACATACGTAGGAAGCGAGATGGGGATTTCAGCCAGAAATTCAGGGAGCTTTGATGTAAGCTTAAGCTAGGACGAACAGAGTTGTTTTCTCTGATTTGTTGCCCGTGCCATGTGCTAGTCAGGCAGGAAACAGGGAGGGAGAGGAATTGAACACGTGGCTGCAGGGAAATGCGTGAGGGAGGGTTTTGGATATTTGGGGCTCTTTCCAGGGTAGGTGGGACTTCTCCAAGAAGGATGGTCTTCATCTGAACCAGAGGGGGAC
Organism: Hemiscyllium ocellatum; assembly: GCF_020745735.1. Taxonomy (NCBI): domain Eukaryota; kingdom Metazoa; phylum Chordata; class Chondrichthyes; order Orectolobiformes; family Hemiscylliidae; genus Hemiscyllium; species Hemiscyllium ocellatum. Next base: position 1,264,182 of record NC_083436.1, on the reverse strand, counting down.
CAATATCCTGGGGGAGAAATTCGCTAAGGCTATTTGGGTGGGTTTAAACTAATCCAGCAGGCGGATGGGAATCAAAATTGTAGTTCGGGTATAGAAAAGATTGAGAGTAGGGAGGTCCGAAATCAAGTTTCATGGATGCAAGATGGAACTAGCAAGCAAGAAGTTGGTTGGAAGTGTGTCTACTTCAACGACAGGAGAATCGGAATAAGGTAGGTGAACTTGCAGCATGGGTTGGTACCTGGGTCTTCAATGTTGTGGGCATTTCGGAGACATGGTTAGAGCAGGGACAGGAATGGCTGTTGCAGGTTCCAGGATTCAGCTCTTTCAGTAAGAACAGAGAAGGATTTAAAAGAGAAGAGGTGGGCCAATGTTAGTCAAGGACAGTATTACAGTTGCAGAAAGGATGTTTGGGGAATCGTCAACTGAGGTAGAATGGGCTGAGGTTAGAAACAAGAAAGGAGATGTAATCATGTTGAGAGTTTTATATAGGCCTCCGAATAGTTCCAGAGATGTAGAGGACAGAATAGTAAAAATGATTCTTGGTATTAGTGAGAGAGACAGGGTAGTTTTCATGGGGGACTTCAACTTTCCAAATATTGATTGGTAACACTATGGTATAAGAAACATAGATGGGTCAGTTTTTGTCCAGTGTGTGCAGGAGGGCTTCTTGTCACTGTATGTAGACAGGCCAACAAGGGGCGAAGCCACATTAGATTTGGTACTGGGTAATGAGCCCGGCCAGGTGTTAGAAAAGGACGTAGGTGAGCACTTTGGTGATAGCGATCACAATTCTGTTATGTTTGCTTTAGTGATAGAAAGGGATAGGGGTATACAACTGGGCAAGATTTACAGCTGGGAGAAAGGCAATTACGATGCGATTAGGCAAGATTTAGGAAGCATAGGACGGGGAAGGAAACTGGCGGGATGGACACATTAGAAAAGTGGAGCTTATTCAAGGAAAAGCTCCTGAGTGTCCGAGATAAGTATGAACCTGTCAGGCAGAAAGGAAGCTGTAGTGCGTGGGAGCCGTGGTTTATGAAGGGAGTGGAATCTCTGGTAAAGAGGAAGAAGAAGGCTTATGTTAGGATGGGATGTGAAGGATCAGTTAGGGCGCTTGAGGCTTACAAGGTAGTCCAGAAAGATCTAAAGAGAGAGCTCAGAAGAGCCAGGAGGAGACATAAGAAGTTGTTGGTGGATAGGATCAACATAAAACCTAAGGCTTTCTATCGGTATTTACGGAATAAAAGAATAACGAGAGTAAGATTAGGGCCAATCAAGGATAGTAGTGGGAAATTGTGTGTGGAGTCAGAGGAGATAGGAGAAAAACTAAATTAATATTTTTCGACAGTATTCACTCCACAAAACAATAATGTTGTCGAGGAAAATACAGAGGTACAGGCTACTAGACGAGGTGTGATTGAGGTTCACAAGGAAGAGGTATTAGAAATCTTGCAGAATGTGAAAATAGATAAGTTCCCTGGACTGGATTGGATTTATCCTAGAAACCTCTGGGAAGCCTGGGAGGCGATTACGAGACTTTGGCATTGATCTTTAAATCATCATTTTCTACAGGAATAGTGCCAGACGACTCGAGGAAGGCAAAGTGGTTCCCCTGTTCAATAAGGGGAGTCAAGATAACCCTGGTAATTATAGACCATTGAGCCTTACTTCAGTTGTTGGTGAAGTATTGGAAAAGGTTATAAGAGCTTTGAGTTATAATCATCTAGAAAGGAGTAATTTGATTAGGAATATTCAGCACGGTTTTGTGAAGGGTATCGTGCCCCACAAACCTTATTGAGTACTTTGAGAAGGTGACCAGACAGAAGAAATGAAAACAAACTGGTTAATGTGGTGCATATGGATTTCCGCCAGGCGTTCGGCAAGGTACCCCACAGTAGGCTATTGTACAAAATGCGGAGTACTGGGATTGTGGGAGACATAGCAGTTTGGATCTGTAATTAGCTTGCTGAAAGAAGACAGAGGGTGGGGGTTGATGGGAAATGTTTGTCCTGGAGTCCAGTTACTAGTGGCGTACCGCAAGGGTCGGTGTGAGGTCCACTGCTGTTTGTCATTTTTATAAATGACCTGGATGAGGACATAGTAGGGTGGGTTAGTCAATTTGCAGATGACACTAATGTCGGTGGAGTTGTGCATCGTGACGAAGGATATTGTAGGTTACAGAGAGACATAGATAAGCTGCAGAGCTGGGCTGAGAGGTGGCAAATGTAGTTTAGTGTGGACAAAGCTGATTTACCTTGGTTCGACTAAACGGAATGGAAAGTAATGGACTCACAGTAAGATTCTTGGTCGTGGAGTTGAGTAGAGAGTTTTCGGTGTCCAGGTACACAGGTCCTTGAAAGTTGCCACCCAGGTTGACAGGGTTGTTAAGAAGGCATAAGTGTTTTAGTTTTTTTTTATTAATAGAGTGATCGAATTCCGGAACCATGTGGTTATGCTACAGCTATACAGAAGTCTGGTATGGTCATACTTTGAGTATTGTGTACAGTTCTGGTCACCACATTATGAGGAGGATGTGGAAGCTTTGGAAAGGTTGCAGAGGAGATATCAGGATGTTGCCTGGTATGGAGGGGAGGTCATTAAGGAAAGGCTGAGGGACTTGATGCTGTTCTCATTGGAGAGAAGAAGGTTCAGGGGTGACGTAATAGAGACATATAAATAATCAGAGGGTTAGATATGGTGGACAGGGAGAGCCCTTTTCCAAGTATGTTGACGGCGAGCACGAGGGGGCATAGCTTTAAATTACGGGGTGATAGATATAGGACAGATGTCAGAGGTAGTTTCTTTACTCAGAGAGTAGTAAGGTTATGGAATGCTTTGCCTCCAACGCTAGTTGATTCACCAACTTTAAGTACATTTAAGTCGTAATTGGACAAGCATATGGACGTACGTGGAATAGTGTAAGATAGATGGGCTTCAGATTGGTATGACAGGTCGGTGCAACATCGAGGTCCGAAGGGTCTGTACTGCGCTGTATTGTTCTATGTTCTATGTTCTATGACTTATATCAACTTCACATCTTCCTTTTCTAATCAATTCAATGTTTGTATTCTCCAACAATACCTTCAACACATTTTTCATAAGATATAGAGTATGGACACTTTCGAACAGAATTAATGACATAATATTTTTACTCAATATCAAACATATAAATTTGCAACAATGATTAGATTAGATTACTTACAGTGTGGAAACAGGCCCTTCGGCCCAACAAGTCCACACCGACCCGCCGAAGCGCAACCCACCCATACCCCTACATTAACCCCTTACCTAACACTACGGGCAATTTAGCATGGCCAATTCACCTGACCCGCACATCTTTGGACTGTGGGAGGAAACCGGAGCACGTGGAGGAAACCCACGCAGACACGGGGAGAACGTGCAAACTCCACACAGTCAGTCGCCTGAGTCGGGAATTGAACCCGGGTCTCAGGCGCTGTGAAGCAGCAGTGCTAACCACTGTGCCACCGTGCCGCCCACTAATGCTAACGTGTTTTGTTGTCCCATCATCCAGTTCCAGCCTGAAGTTGCAGAAAAAAGTCATTAAATTTCAAAAGAAGTTCCAAGACTTTAATTCTTATCTAAGTGTTCATTTGTCGCTTTATTATGAAATGGGTATATTAATTACGTATTGTCTATCTGACTGCAACATTTTGATGTGGATTACTTCAGGCAATTAAACATCAGGAGGTAAGAACAGAGATAGGCCATCTGGTTGCCAGGCCTGCTGTGGGAATCAACAATGCCTGACTGTGGTCTTTTCTCCACATTAATGTCTTGTTCCGTACACACAGAGCAACCTGTACCTCCCTCAACCAAACCTCTCGACTCCTGTGATCCCAGCCACCAATGGTGAATAAAATCCAAAGAACTGTAGATGGTGCAACACAAGAAAATAGAAATTATGTGTGGCGGTAGGAAATTCAACTGTGCAGATAAACACATTAAGCACCATCTGCCCGATATAGCAATCTGCTCCATTTTCTAACCCTACCATTATTCATCTGTAAACCCTTTAGCTCCTAATTTCAGCCTGTTTTATCACCTAGTTTAATGACATCTGTGAATTTAGTTGCTACACTCTGTTTCTCCTTCCAGGTCATTTGGGCAGATTGTAAACAATTGAGGTCTGAGAACTGAACACTTGCAGCACCTCACTAGTTTCAGTTAGCCAGGGAAAGACCATTTATCCCGATGCTCTGCTTGCTTGTTGTCAGTCAATCCTCTATCCAATTCAATACCTTACCCTTAACTCCTCAGATCTGACCGCCTAGATCAGTGCTTTATGCAGCGCCTTGTCAAATGCCTTCTGAAGTTCAGATATACAAAAGTTGCTGCATCCCCATTATCCACTTTGCTGGTTACATTCTCAAAGACCTCCAGCAGGTTTGTCAAGCACAACTTGCCCATCATGAAACTGGTTGGGATGTTTCATGATGGGCAGGTGAATTGATACTGCCCATGTCAATGGGCACTGGTGAATTGATCTTTGTTTTTCCAAGTGTACAGTTATTTCATACTTTACAGTTGACTGAAGAAACTTCCCCACTACAGAGGTTAAACTCACTGGTCTACAGTTTGTGAATGTTTGCCTATCTCCTGTTTTGGGAGCGAGTACTACATTATTAATTATCCAATACATCGGTACCATTCCAGAATTCAAGGATTTTTTGAATATTCTAACTAACACATCCACTATCTCTGCTGTTACATCCTATAATATGATAGACTGCAGAGTCTTACCTGCCTATAATCCCATCAATGTATTTAATATCTTATTCCTCGTCATCGTACTTCCATCACGATGTTTTGCAGTTGTTTTACATTTTGGAAGGAATTATCTTGCACTGTGAAAACAGAAAGTGTTGGTTTTGCCTCTGCCATTTCTGAGCTTCCCATTATTACCTCGCCATTTTCATCCTCTCAAAGGCCAACATTTGCTTTCAGCATTTTTAAACTTTGTGACTACTCAGAGAAGTGTTCTTTAATCAGTGCTTAAGTTTTCTTCTCATTTTCCTTCATAGCCGTTTTGATTATGTTTTTAGTAGCCGTTTGCTGACAATTACAGTGTTTTTCTTTAATTCATTAAAGGATGAGTGTGTCGCTGGTTAGACAGAACTCATTGTCTGCCCCTAATTGCCCAGAGGGCAGTTAAGTGTCAACCAGATTTGTGTGGGTTTGAAGTCACATGTATGTCAGACCAGGTAATGATGGTGTTTTCTGCTCCTAAAGGGCATTCATGAAACATATGGGTGTTTCTAACAATGAGCAGTGGATTCGTTACCATCAATAGACTCTAAATTCCAGGTTCATATTGGATTTAAATTACACCATCTGCTGTGGCGGCATTTGAACACATGTCTTCAGAACATTATCTAGATCAGCAGTCAGCGATAATACCATCAGACAAGAACCTTCATGTTATTGTTGACTTCCTTGTTAAGACATGGATTGCTTTTCACCTTTTTACAATTTCTCTTCCACTCAGGATTACACTTTATTTGAGGGGGTTTGACTATCTCCCTCAGTAGTTGCCACTGTTCTTCAAATGTCTTGCACTTTAATGTTTTTGACAAGTCCACTCCGGCCAAGCCCTTCCTCAGGCCAGTAAAATTATCGTTGTCCAACACTCAATCTCTCCTATGTGACTCTATCTTCCTTGTTACAGTCTGAATGTGAAACTCCAGCATGTTGTGGTCACACTTTCTAAGATGGTCCTGTACTACAATATGATTTATCACTCCTTCCACATTACGTAATACCAAAAGCCAGTTCTCTTGTTTGTTCCATTACATGTTAATCAAAGAAATAATCCGTCATATATTCGACGAATCGTTCTTTGAGGCTCCCGTTGCCAAATTGATTAATCCAGTCAATTTGCATGCTCACATTCCCATAATCACTCTTGTGCTCTTGCCTCAAGCCATCGTATTACCTGGTTCATGCTATTCCCTACTTTGAAAGTAATTTATCGGGGGTGGGGTGGAGGGAGTGTGGGGGAGGTGGTTTGTGGGCTGGAAATGCTCCTACCAATACGTTTCTTCCAATGGGGTTTATTTCAAACCAGACTGATTCATCAATTTTGTCCCACGTGCTAATATCATTTCTTAATACAGCCTTGACATGATCCTTAACGAATACAGGCACTCCACCTGCTGTTCCTTCTTATATGAATACTGAGTAGCCCAGACAATGAACACCCCAGTCCTGACCTTCATGTAACCATATTTCAGTCATGCCCACCATTCCATACTTATTTATAAGTGTTTGCGCTATCAGCTTATTCATATTATTCTAAATACTGCACACATTTAGTGAAAAAAACGTTTTAACGTGAGTTCTATGGATTTATCTTTTTCTTTTAGTACCTGTGTGCACAGGCGCTCCTTCCTTATTTAGTGAGCCTATCATTTACTCCAACTTTCAACTCACGTTTTTAAAGTTGTTGGCATTTGTTCCCTCAGCATGGTCATTAAAATGGCTCTGCGTGTTTATTAAACAAACCTTTACTTTCTGCTCATTATATGACCTGCTTCTTTGGTTCCCATCCTCCTCTATCATTAGCTTAAATCTGCGCGATCACACTTCACTTCCAGGATTAGATTAGACTTACAGTGTAGAAACAGGCCCTTCGGCCCAACAAGTTCACACCGACCCACCAAAGCGCAACCCACCCATACCCCTACATTTACCCCTTACCTAACACTACGGGCAATTTAGCATGGCCAATTCACCTGACCCGCACGTCTTTGGACTGTGGGAGGAAACCGGAGCACCCGGAGGAAACCCACACAGACACAGGGAGAACGTGCAAACTCCACACAGTCAGTCGCCTGAGTCGGGAATCGAACCCGGGTCTACAGGCGCTGTGAGGCAGCAGTGCTAACCACTGTGCCACCGTGCCGCCCGCTTTAGAGGAGAAGCAAACACATACACATGTATTAGGATGTTGGGGCCGCTCCAGTTAAAGTGTACACTTTCCTTTTAGTACAGTTCCCACCTGCCCTGAACGCGATCTGAATCATCCAAAAATCAAAAACTCTCCTCCCAAACTCGCTCTTTGCTTCATAGTCAACTCGACTATCTTCCTCTTCCTTGTCTCAATTCCAGATGCCGGGGAGTAATCCCAAGAATATAATCCTGGATATCCTGCTTTTAAACTCACTCCTAACTCCTTTTCTTTGCAGGATCTTTCAACCTTTCACTCTTCTTACCTATGTCATTGGCGTCAATGTGAACCACAACCACTGGTTGTTACCCTCCCACTTCAATATGTCCTGAGCATGTTCGGAGACATTCTTGATCCTGGCACCGACCACCCTTTTTATGAAGAAATCATGGAGTCATAGAATCCTGTCTGGGGGCACCCAGAAGGATGGAGCAGAGCAGACGGCAGCCAGCGAGGAGGTGCAACAGCCAATCCAAGCCCCTACAGGCCAGATGGAGGAAATGGAGGAGGAGGAATAAAAGGATGCAAAGGAGTGCATTCCTGTAAAAACCAGGAAGAAGAAACCTGGACAGGCCCCAAAGCCATCCATTATAGGGGAAAAGACACCTGCACGAGGAGGATACAGGCAGCTCTTCAGATGGTGAGGACGGGCATATGGAGGATTGACACCAGAGGAAGAGACAGCGCGCCGTGGAGAGAAAGGAGGGCAGCACCCCCTAAACAGTAAATGACAAACCCTCTGAGGGGGCTGGTAAAAACCACTCCCCACCTGGTGAGAACCAGGAGGTACGCACCGTTCCACAACTCCAGGTAACTGGGAGCAGCGATCCTCGGACAGCCTCGCTGTCAGACAGAGAACGGGACTGTGCGAAACTTGATCTGACCCGAAGACACCAGAGCAGGTGTCTGCAGTGTGTAGCCGGACACCTACCTCAGCCCTGCGAGTGTCCAGCAGTTCGTGTTAACCACGGGAATGCAGATAGCGACCCCAGAGAGGCTGGACCAACAGAAAATGGACAATGATAACCTGATAAACAGCTGTATTGGGGATACAAATTGCCAGTGTTAATGTGCAAAGCATTAAATCTGCTATGCGATGTGTGTCTATTCTGGCCTTGCTGGCTAACGTTAAAGCTGACTTCCTGTTTCTGCAGGTGTGTGGGATACTGCACCTCAGCAGCTACAGGAGATGGTCAAGCTTGTGAGCCCTTGGAACGTCAGTTTGGTTGGGGGGCAACGATAGTCGCGCCTCCGGTCTGGGTATCCTGTTGCGAGGAGGCGACTTCACCATCTCCAAGGTTAAAGAAGTGGTGGGCGGGCGCCTCCTCGTCGCTAATGTCATGCACAGAAACTCTCCCCTGAGACTGATTAATGTGTGCCCGCCAACGGGTAAGAGTTAAAGATTGGCTGTCCTGCAGCAGCTACCACTGTTGCTGGCTACGTCCAGGCCAGTCATTCTGGCCGGAGACTTCAACTGTATCATTGATGCAGATGGACGATCCGGCGGGGGGATGGGAGGGGGGGGTGTGGGGGAACAGTAAACTGGACATCACGTCCAGAGTCCTGATGGAAACTGTCAAAGATGCCAAGCTGTACGACGTCTTCAGCACCCCTTCAGACGGAGTGCAACGCAGATACATCTGGTCACGGACAAATGGGTCTATCTGCTCAAGGATAGATTACTTATTTGTATCCCTAACGTTCTCGGTCCGATCCACCGAACTCAAGCCGGTGTTGTTCTCTGACGAGCAATGGGCTGGTTAGGGAATGTGCAAACTGAACACCAACCGGTTGACCCCGGGAAACATTGAGGAGCTCAAGAGGGACTACGCAGGTTGGAGAACCGTGAAGCCCCTCTTTGAGTACACAGCGGACTGGTGGGAAACAGTAAAAGGTAACATCAAGAGGTTCTTCATCCTCAAAGGTGTTCACGAGGCGAGAAAGAGGCGGGCAAAACTGTCCCAACTCCAGGAAATCTGCTCCTGCTGCAGACGATGTTCTTTCTGTTTCATCTGTATTGTTGTTAATAAATTTTGTTTGTTTTAAAACCTGGTAACCAACCTAGCTAACGTACTCTGATTAATTCTCACTGTACATTTCCCAACACAAATTGCAAAGTAGCGGTCTGGGCTGCTTATTTCAGAATGTTTTGACTGGTCTATCCTCGTCCATAATAAATCTGTGCACAGATTGATGAAGGAGAACATGGTCTCGAGGTTGCCACTTTCAGAGAACTGTGTATCTGTAACCCGAGTAGATTACTCTGCATGGTGATGCTACTAATGGTTCTGCCATTTGTTGTAACTTTGCCTCCTGCATTAAATATTCCAAGATGCATTACTTCATATTTGTCCAGATTAAATTCTATCTGCCATTTCGCCACTGAAATCTCCAGCCAATGTACACCTTGCCGTAAACTCTGGTAATCCTTTTCAATATCCACAACTCTCAAAAACATAGTGTCGTTCACATTTTTATCATCTGACCACGATATTCTCCTCCAAATCATTTATCTGTTTCACAAACAGCAACAGCCCCAGCACTGAACTCTGCACTGAATCACTGCGTCATGGATCTCCAGTCAATAAAACATCTTTCCAACACGACTCTGTCTTCAACGATGAAGTCGGTTTTGTATCCATCTTACATGATCACCACCGAAACCATTTGAAGTCACCTTCTGTATTAGCCACAAGCAAACTTGTCAAAGGCCACGCTGAAGTCCATGTAGTTAAAACTCACACAGCGCCAGGTTATAGTCCAATAGGTTTATTTTATTTTATTTTTTTCTTTTTCTGAACCACCGAATTGCAGTAGTGCTTGTTAATCTCCTGTTTATTTTTTTCTTTTTTTCTTAGCAGGGGAGTCCTTGTACACGTGATAGTCTAGCTTTATTTTTTTTTCTTTACTTTTTTTAAAGGGCAAAGTTCCTGATTATTTTAATTTTTTATATAATCCCCCACACAACCGCCTAATTGCAGTAGTGCTTATTTTTTCCCCTAGCACCCGTGGTGTGTGTGTGTGCAGGTGTGAAACACAGTGAGAGACACAAGGTGTACGAATCTTTATTCAATTTCCACCACCAGGAAGATAGGAAAACATCCGAGTGGCCAGTGACAGTCCAACAGGTTTATTTGGAAGCACAGGTGGTTGTCACATTAAGTCCTGAGTCCAGCCACCTGATGAAGAAGCAGTGTTTCGAAAGCTCGTGTTTCCAAATTAACCTATAATATGGTGTAATGTGATTTTTAACTTTGTCAACCTCAGTCCAACACAGGCTCCTCCAAGTTATGAAGTCCGTGTAGACATCATACCGCCCCATGATCTGAGCAATTATTTTTTAACTTCCTCAAAATACTTTATTAAGTTTGTGAGGCAAGAGTTTCCCCGCACAAAGCCATGCTGCCTGTCGCTAAACAGTATCAAACACAGAAAGAGAGTTCTCGAACGGGGTTAGAAAGAGAATAAAGCTGCATCAACAGTATATTCTATCAGACAGTCACAGGACAGGTACAGCACAGTGTAGGAATCAGAGTAATTGTTCTGTACTGTCCCCATCAAAAACTCCAGGACAGGATGGCATGCGATTAGCTATGGAATAAAACTCATTCTGCAATGTCCCATCAAATACTTCAGGTCAGGTACATAACGGCGTTCGGAACAGAATAAGTCTCACCGCCCACTGTCCCCAGTAAACACTCCAATAGACAAGTCGCGTGCATTTTGGCACAGTGGCTCGGTGGTTAACACTGCTGCCTCACACCACCAGCGTCCCAGGTTTGATCCCAACCTCGGGCGGCTGTCTGTGTGGAGTTTGTACATTCTCCCTGTGTCTGTGTGGGTTTCCTCCCACAGTCCAAAGATGAGCAAGTCAGGTAAATTGGCTAAGAATAACACTCAGTCTACACTGAGTACGGCACATAAGGTGTTTAGATCGAGAGCAACCTCCACACCCCTCCCGCGCACACACGAACACTTTGAGAATTCCCATGATATGTTTAGCTTGCATTTAGATATTCATTAGAATGTGTCGTTTACTGTCCCGATATAACGCTCCTGGGACTGGCACAGCATGGGTTATGCTACAAATTAATGCTCCCTTTGACATGTTCCCCAGCAATCACTCCATGACAAATACAGTGCAGTTTACAGAGAAATGAAATCTCGTCTTCAATGTTCTAATCTGACAGTCTTGGACAAGGACAGCATGGACTTCAATAAAAATTAAATCTCAGTCTACACTGTTGCCATCAAACACTTCCAGTAATCTGAAACATAGTGTTCGATACAGAATAAAACAATGAATGTCAGGTACATCATGGGATGATATACAGAGCATGGCTGCCCATTTGAAATTTTACCCATTCACACGACCCTCCCTGCCCCCTTTCCATCTGCCTCTTTCTCCGTCTCCATCTTTCTCTCTCCCACTCCCTCTTGTCCCTTTCCGTATCCACCTCTCTCTCTCTCTCTCTTACTCCCGTCCTTTCTGTATCAATCTCCCTGCTTGCAAACACCATCTATTTCAATCAACAACATCTCTCTTTCCCTTTCTCACCCTCCCCGCTGTCTCCCCTCTCTCTCACTCTCCCCATCTTTCATCATTCCCTTCTCTCTATCATCTGTCTCTCTCTATCACTTTCTCCTTCTCCTCTCTCTCATTTTCTCCTTCCCCTCTCTTTTTCTCACCAACACCCCAACATCCGCCCTCTCCACTTCCCCCTACAGCCACACTCTCTTCCATCTCTCTATCTTCCTCTTTGTCACTGCCACTTCTCCATTTCTCTCCCCGTTTCTTTCTCTATCTCTCTTGCTCCCTGTCTTACACCCATCTCCGTCTCTCTCACCGCATTCTTTTTAGTTCTTTCTTTATCTCCCCTCTCTCCCCCAGTCTCTTCCCTTCCATCACTCACATGCCAGTCTCCCCTCTATTGTATCCTTGTCCATCGTTATCTCTCTCTCTCTCTCTCTCTCACACACACACACACACACACACACACACACACACACACACACACACACACACACACACACACACACACACACACACACACACCTCTCTGACTGCCTCACAGCACCAGGGTCCCAGGTTCAATCCCAGCCATTCCCCTCTAATGTCTCTCACAACCTTCTCTCTGTCTCTCTCTCCCTTCCCTATCTTGCCTCTCTCTTTGACTCACTCACGTCTCTTTGTTCCCCTTTTCCTCTTGCCAACGCTTTCCATTCCTCTTGTTTGCTATCTCTCCCCATATACTCTCTATCCCTCTTTCTCAACTTCACTCTTTTTCTCTTGCTCTTTAAACCCAACCCTCGCTCTCTTCCCCCCCGTCCTCACCATTCCACTGTTTTCTGTCGCTTATCCCTTTCTATTACTCATTCGCTCTTTCTATGTCTCACCACTTCTCTCTCTCTCTCACTCCCTCTCTCATTTCCTTACTCTCTCTCTGCAGTGTGTAAATCTATCTCTCCCCACCCTCTTCCCCTCATTCTCTTCCATTTCCCACTCTCCCCTTCGGTTGCTCTCCCCCTTCACTCTCCCCCCACATACTCTCTCGCCCCTTTCCTCGCCTTCTCACCCTTTCCCCTCATTCCTCCCGAACAACCCCAGCCCCCTTACTCTGTCATTTCCTCACGTATCTCAAAAGCATTCTCTCTCTGCTACTTTCTCCCTTCCCTCTCTTTCTTTACCTCTGTATCAGCAGCAGTGAGCAGTCTGTTGGAGGGAATCCTGAGGGAGACGATTTACATGTATTTGGAAAGGCAAGGACTGATTAGAACAAAGTTCACAGAAAATTTACAGCCGAAGAACAGGCTCTTTAGTCTTCCACACCTGAGCCGATCCAAATCTACTGTCTAAACCTGTCACCCAATTCCTAAGCATCTGTATCCCTCTGTTCCCCACTTACTCATGCATCTGTCCAGATGCATCTTCAATTAATCTACTGTGCCTGCCTCTACTACCTCTGCTGGCAATACGTTCCAGGCACCTACAACCCTCTGTGTGAAGTACTTGCCGCGTGTATCCCCTGAAACTTTTCACCTCTCACCTTGAAAGCATGACCTCTCTTTATTAAATCCTTTACCTTGGGAAAAAACTTATCTCTTTCTATCTTCTCTATACGCTTCATGATTTTGTAAATTTCAATCAGATCCCCCTTTAATCTCCTTTTTCTCAGGAAAACAATTTGAACTTACTTTACCTCTCTTCACAGCGAGCACCTTCCATACCAGCCAACATCTTCTTAAACCTTCTCTGCACCTTATCCAAAGCATCCACATCCTTTGGTTATGTGGCGACCAGAACTGTACACAATATTCGAATTGCGGCCGAACCAATTTCTTGTTCAATTTTAACATGACCTGCTAGCTCTTCTACTCAATACCCAGCCCGATGAAGGCAAGCTTACCATATCCTTTCTTGACCACTCAATCCACCTATACAGCAACCTTTAGGGTACAATAAATCTGCACTCCCAGATCCCTCTGCTCATCAACTTTTACCAAGGCTCTTCCGTTCAGTGTATAATTCGCTGGAGAATTAGACTTTCCTAAGTGCATCACCTCACATTTGTTGAGACTGAATTCCATCTGCCACTTTTCCACCGCTCTTCAGTACATCTATATTCTTCTGCATTCCTTACAGTCCCTTATGTTTTCTACTACTCCACAACTAAAGTCCATGTATATGACATCAACAGTCCTTCCTTCATCTATCATCTAGGTCACTCCCTCAAAGAATTCGATTAAATTGGTAAGGCACGATCTACCCCGTACAAAACCATTTTGCTTACCACTGATAAGCCCATTCTTTTTTAAAATATATGTAGATCCTATCCGTCAGTACCTTCTCCAGCAACTTTCCAACCACAGACGTCAGAGTCACTGGTCTGTAGTTACCTGGAGTATCCCTACTACCCTTCCTGTACGGGGGTGGGGGGCAACATGAGCAACCTTCCACTATCCCGGCACCTCACTTGTGTTTAAGAACGCTTCAAAGATATCTGGCAGGGCCCCAGCTATTTCCTCCCTCGTCTCCTTCAGCAAACTGGGATAGATGCCATCCGTCCTGGGGATTGGTCCACCTTAGTAACCTTTAGCCTACCCAATACATCTTCCCTACTTATGTCATAGAACATAGAACAATACAGCGCAGAACAGGCCCCTCTGCCCTCAATGTTGCGCTGACCTGTGACCTATTCTCAGCTTGTCCTACTACACTATCCGATAATCATCCATGTGCTTATCTAAGGATTGTTTAAATCTCCCTAATGTGGCTGAGATGTCTACATTAGCAGGTAGGGAATTCCACGCCCTTACCACTCTCTGCGTCACCGTGATTCAGACCAATCAAATTTCTATCTCTAATCTCAACATTCATCATGTTCCTCTCAGAGAACACTGATGCAAAGTATTCATTCAGAATCTCACCCATTCTCTCAAGTTCTGCACAAAGTCTTCTTTCAGTATCCTTTATTGGACTAATCCTTTCTCTAGTTACCTGGTTGCTTCTTATATAAGAATAAAAGGCTTTGGGATTCTCCTTAATTCTGCTCACTAAAGGTATTTCATGACCCCTTTTCGCCCGCTAAGACTAGTCCTACTCTTCCAATATTCCCCCAGGGCCCGTTATGTTCTTAGCTGCTTGGACCATGTTACGCTTCCCTTTTGCATTTGGCTAGTTGTACGATTTCTCCTATCATCCACGGTTCACGAATCGTGTCTTTCCTATCCCTTGCCTTCAACCGGACATGCCGATCCTGCACTATATTTAACCTACCTTTGAAAGATCCCCGCATATCAAATGTGGACTTCTCTTCAAATAGCTGTGTCCAATCCACATTTCCCAGCTCTTGCTTATTGTTGATGTGATTGGCTTTGGCCCAGTTCAGTACTCTTCCCTTAGAACCACTCTCATCTTTCACTGCGCGTAATCTAAAACTTGCAGAATTGTGGTCACTCTTCCCAAAAAGATCCCCCACTGCAACTTCTACCACCTGTACTGGCCCATCCCCCAATACCCGGTCCAAACTAGCCCTTTCCCTCGTAGGACTATTGACATGCTGTTCTAGAAAACGTTTCTGGACGCTTCTTACAAATTCTACCCCATCCAGACCTCTGACTCTAAATGTATCGCAGTCAATGTTGGAAAAATTAAAATCTTCCATCACCACTACCCTGCTGCATCTACATCTTTCCATAATCTATTGACCTATTTGTTCTTCTACCTTACGCTCACTGTTAGGAGGCCCGTGGTATAGCCCCAACAATGTAACTGTACCCTTCTTATTTCTCAGCTCCACCCATAATACCTCACTACCCAAGCCCTCCATAGTGTCCTCCTTTAGCACAGCCGTGATATCATCCCTGACCAGCAATGCAACTCCATCCCCTCCTTTTACTTCCCTCCCTGTCCTGTTTGAAGCATCTTTATCCTGGAACATTTAGTTGCCACCATCTAAATCCTGGATCATTTAGGGATATTCAGCATGACTGTGCATGTGAAATTATGTCGCATGAACTGATTGAATTTTTTTTGAAGAAGTAACAAAGAGTATCGATGAGAGCAGAGCATTGGGTGTGATTTACATGGACTTCACTAAAGCATTCGGCAAGGGTACTCATGGACGACTGTGTGGGAGAAAGAATGTGAGGAAACCCGTTATCTAAATAACCCGCTAATGGGATTCTCTCACTCACAATGACACTGCACAACCAGAAGGCCTGAAGGCTCTCTCTCTCTCTCTCTCTCTCTCTCTCTCTCTCTCTTTCTCTCTCTCTCTCTCTTTCTCTCTCTCTCTCTCTCTCTCCATACCCCAGCAGGCAAGATGTAACCAATCTATTCAATATGGATGGCCTCAGCTCTAGGATCCATGATAAACAGTATGCTCCTGATTTTTCAATCGATGTTCTCAGATTTGTTAACCTCCTGTTTCCAATGTTTACCTGATCAGTATTGTCCGACCCTTAGCATTGTTAGCCCTCTTTCAATACTATTGAAACTGTTACCTGTATTTAGAACTGCATTGCCTTGCAGAGAACTATTATTCTCTTGTAACCCTTTATAAACTGCATATGCCTGAACCTGGATGGAGAAGTAATGACTCATCAGTACAGAGCAATGAATCTGTGCCGAGCGGCCATTGACCTCTTCCCACAATAGCATGAAATAAAAAAGTGTGAATTTCACAAGGTCTGCGTACAAGCTTTATTTGAAATTGAACTATTCTCCAAAAGACTGGTTAGCAAGGTTAAATCTCATGGAATGCAGGGAGCACTAGCCAGTTGGACACACAGCTGGCTCAAAGCTAGAAGGCAGAAGAAGGTGGTAGAGGGTTGCTTTTCAGACTGGAGGCCTGTGACGATTGGAGTGCGCAAGGATCGCTGTGTCCGCTACTTTTCGTCATTTATACAAATGAATCGGATGTGAACAAAGGATGTACAGTTGATAAGTTTGCAGATGACACCAAAATTGGAGGTGTAGTGGACAGTGAAGAAGTTTACTTCAGATTCCAACAGGATCTTGATCAAAACGGCCAATGGCCTGAAAAATGGCAAATGGAGTTTAATTTTGGAAAAGCTAATCGTAGCATGAATTATACACTCAATGGTAAGGAACTGGGGAGTGTTGCTGAACAAAGAGATTTTGAAGTGCAGGTTCATAGTTCCTCAAAAGTCGAATCACAGTTAGATAGGATAGTAAATACGGTATTTGGTATGCATTCCTTTATTGGGCAGAGCGTGAGTTTAAGAGTTGACAGGTCATGTTGTGACAGTACAGGATATTGGTGAGGTCACCTTTGGAATATAGTGTGCAATTCGAGTCTCCTTTCTATCGGAAGAATGTTGTGAAACTTTAAAGGGTTCAGCAAACATTTAGAAAGATGTTATCAAGGTTGGAGGATTTGAGCTATACGGGGAGGTTGAATAGGGTAGGACTGTATCCCCTGGAGTGTTGGAGGCTGACACAAGTTGACATAGAACATAGAACAGTACAGCACAGAACAGGCACTTCAGCCCACGATGTTGTGCAGACCATTGATCCTCATGTATGCACCCTCAAATTTCTGTGACCATATGCATGTCCAGCAGTCACTTAAATGTCCCCAAAGACCTTGGTTCCACAACTGCTGCTGGCAACGCATTCCATGCTTTCACAACTCTCTGTGTAAAGAACAGGCCTCTGACATCCCCTCTATACTTTCCTCCAACCAGCTCAAAACTATGATCCCTCGCGTTCGGCAATTCTGCCCTGGGAAATAGCCTCTGACTATCAACTCTATCTATGCCTGTCATTATCTTGTCCCCTCTCCTCCTCTTTTTCTCCAATGATAAATGTCCGAGCTCAGTCAACCTCTCTTCTGAAGATAAGCCCTCCATTCCAGGCAGCGTCCTGGTAAACCACCTCTGAACCCTCTCCAAATCATCCACATCTTTCCTATAATAGGGCGACCAGAACTGGACACGGAATTCCAAGTGCGGTCTAACCAAAGTTTTATAGAGTTGCAACAAGGTCTCACGTCTCTTAAACCGAATCCCCCTGTTATTGAAAGCCAAAACACCTATGCTTTCTCAACAACCCTGTCCATTTGGGTGGCCATTTTAAGGGATCTATGTACCTGCACATCACGATCCCGTTGTTCCTCTCACTACGAAGAATCTTACCCTTAATCCTGTACTCAGCTTTCAGATTCGACCATCCAAAATGCATCACCACGTATTTATCCAGGTTGAACTCTATCTGACACCTCTCATCCCATCTCAGCATCCTGGCAATGTCCCACTGCAGCCTACAACAGCCCTCTATACTGGCAACGACACCCCCAACCTTTGTGCCGTCTGCAAATATGCTGACCCATCCTTCAATCCCCTCATCCTAGTCATTAATAAAAATTACAAACAGTAGAGGCCAACGGACTGTACTGTGGAACACCACTCCCCATTGACTTCCAGGCAGAATATTTTCCTTCTACTACCACGCGCTGTCTTCAGTTGCCAGCCATTTCTGTATCCACACAGCTAAATTCCGTGTATCCCATTCCCCCTGAGCTTCTGAATGAGCCTACCACGGGGAACCTTACCAAATGCCTTGCTGAAATCCAAGTACAGCATCTCCACAGCTCGACACACATAAACTTGTCTAGTCACATCTTCAAAGAACTCGATAAGGTTTGTGAGGCATGCCTTGTCCCTCACAAAGCCGTGATGACTGCATTTAATCAAACCATGCTCTTCCAGATGGTCATAAATCCTATCTCTCAGAATCCTTTCTAACACCTTCCAGACGATAGACGTGAGGGCTTATAGAGGTTTCTAAAATTATGAGGGGCATTGGAGGATAAACAGACAAGGTGGGGTTGGGGGAGTGCGAGTCCAGACCTAGAGGGCACAGGTTCAGGGTAAGATGGAAGAGTCATAAAAGGGGCCGAAGGGGCAGCATTTTCTCGCAGAGGGTAGTGCGTGTATGGAATGAGCTGCCAGAGGAAATGGTGGAGGCTGGCGCAATTACAGCATTTAAAAGGCATGTGGATGGGTATATGCATAGTAAGGGTTCAGAAGGATATGAGCCATGTACTGGCAAATGGGATGAGAGAGAACGCAAAACATAGAACATAAAACAGTACAACAGAGAACAGGCCTTTCAGCCCTCAATGTTGTGCTTACCTGTGAACTAATCTGAGCCCATCTCCCTCCAGTATCCCGTCATCATTCTTATCCAAAGATTGTTTAAATCTCACTATTGTTGCTTAGTTGACTCCATTGGCAGGTAGGGCATTCCATGTCCTTAACACTACCTGAACAAAGAACCTGCCTCTGACAGCTGTCTGAAATCTATCACTGTTTAGTTTGTAGTTGTGTCCCCTCGTACAAGCTGACGTCATCATCCAAGGGAAAAATAATTTCACTGTCTACCCTATCTAATCCTCTGATCATCTTGTATGTCTCTATCAAATTAGCCTTCTTCTTTCCATTGAGAACAGACGCAAGTCTCTCAGCCTTTCCGCATAAGACCTTCTGTCCAGACCAGGCAACATCCTGGGCAATCTCCTCTGCACCTTTTCCAATGCTTCCACATCCTTCCTGTGGCGCGGCGACTAGAACTGTTCACAATTCTCCTAGTGTGTTCACACTAGCATTTTGCATAGTTACAGCATGACATTAAGGCTGCGGAACTCAATTCCTCTACCAAAAGAACCCAACACACTGTATGCCTTCTTTACAGTTTTATCAACTTGGATGGCAACTTTCAGGGATCTATGTACATGGACTCCAAGATCCCTCTTTTTTTATTTCAAAAATGTGCTTTATTCATAAAAATACTTTGATTATTCGGTACAATTGATCATGCCATACATGCATAAACATTCCATTCCTTTGCATACAGAGATCGAGTAATCAATCATATACATAGGTCTGTATGTTTACCATTCATATATTTAGCTGAGGCGTCAGCGGAGCCCACGTATTGCGTGGGGCCCCTGTTCTTTGACAGACAGACATTACATGGTGGTCTTTCCCCACCACACCTTGGCGGCAGCTGCCCCAAGCTTCAGTGTATCCTTCAACACGAAATCCTGGACCTTGGAATGTGCCAATCTGCAACACTCAGTCGGGGGCAGCTCCTTCAGCTGGAAGATCAATCGGGTTCGGACAGACCAAACAACGTCTTTGAGCGAGGTCATGATCCTCCAGGCAAATTTAATGTTCGGACCCTGACCATCTTTGATCGCCATATAAAATGGAACATGCCCGGGGTGACTGCGACTGCACAGGTCCCAGGGAACACACTGTAGAGCACGTGTCACGGAGCTGCTCGGGACGCACCTCGACAAACACCACTGCATTCCTCTCCAGACTTCCTTTGCATCGGCACATTCCAGAAGAAGGTGTGTAACAGTGTCGTGCCCTCTGCAGCCACTTCGAGGGCAGTGTGCAGTTCGGCAGAGAGTCCGGGCCTGCATAAAGGATCTGACAGGCAGAGCCCTGATCACCACCAGCCAAGCCATGTCTTTGTGCTTGTTGGAAAGTTCTGGCGATGAAGCATTTTGCCAAATAACTTTGACAGTCTGCCCAGGGAACCTCTCAACAGGATCCACCATCTCCTTTTCCCAAAGGGTCTCAAGGGCACTATGTGCTGACCACTTCCTGATGGACTTGTGGTAAAAGGTGTTTTTCTTCATAAATTTCCCTGGGAAAGACAGGTGATACAGAACAGTCCAACTACTTGGAGCGTTTCGCGGCAACAAGGCCAGGACCATCGTTGACAACACCAGGGACAGGTAGAAACTCAGTACATCGTGATAATTTGTGTTTACGTACCGGGGATCCACGCACAGCTTGATGTAGCCACACACAAAGGTGGCTATCAGGGTGAGGGTGGCATTGGATATGTTTTTTTTTCCCCAGAGTTGCCCAGAGTTTTGTACATCAAGTCCCTTCAGACCCTGACCATCTTTGATCACCATATAAAATGGAAGCTGGCCCAGGTGACTGCGACTGCACAAGTCCAGGGAATAGGCCAGACTTGTGCCACACATAATAACATTGACAGTGCCTCACACCTGATGACCAGGTTCTTCCCCGCGATGGAGAGCGACCGTATCATCCATCTGCCCTCTTTCTGCCTCACTTTCCTTATACCCTCCCCCAAGACATGGCGCACACTTTAGCCCCCACGAACCAAATACCCAGCACCTTCAGGTGGTCGGTCCTGTCAATGAAGGGGATCGAGGATTGGTCGGCCAAGTTTCCAAAGAGCATGGCTTCCCACTTGCCTCGGTTTACCTTGGCCCTCGAGGCCCGTTCGAACTAGTCACATATGCACAGAAGTATGTGCACGGACAGCGGATCCGAGCCGCAAACGGCCTTAACCTGCAGCCCCCCCCCCCCCCCACCCCCACTGTCAGGAATAATCACCTCTCTCAGGGTCGCATCCTTCCTCATGGACTCGGCAAATGCAGCACACAAACACAGCAGGAGAAAGAGAGAACCGCCCTGCCTGACTCCAGATCTGACTGGGAAGCTATCTGATTCCCAACCATTGATGGAGACTGCACTGACAATGTTGGTCAAATCTGATCCAATCGGAGATTCCCTCCCCAAAGCCCTTTTTGAAGAGAATATCTTTCGTATACGTATGTGATATCCTGTCAAAGGCTTTATCCTGGTCTAGTCTGATGAGGCAGGTGTCTAACCCTCTGTCCTGCCCGTAGGCGATCATATCCCTGAGGAGTGCGAGAATCTAAGCGATCTTCTGAGCTGGCACCAACCCCAAAGCAGACCTGACCCAGTTGGTGATAACCTTTGCCAAGATTTTGTAATCTGCATTTAGTAGTGAGATTGGTCTTCAGTTTCTGAGTTTCTCTCTCTCTCCCGTTCGCTAGTAGATGAGGGTGATGATGCCTTTCGGCATGGATTCACTCATGGTACCTGCCCGAATCATACTGACATACACCTCCAGCAGGTCCTGGCAAATCAAGTCCCACAGAGCAGAATAGAACTCGACCGGTAAGCCGTCGCTTCCAAGACTTTATTCTTTTTGAAGGACTCGAGGGCCTTGGTCAGCTCGTCCAGAGATAGCGGCTGGTCCAGCCTCTCGCGTGTTCTGTCATCTAAGACCTCCGTGATAGAGGAGAGGAACGACTGGGAGGCCACGCTGTTCGTTGTCTGAGTCATACAGACTGGCATAGAGGATTTGCTGATCCTCATATAGTCAGCCTGAGATGACGTTATCGAGCCATCTTCTTCCTTCAGGCTGCTGAGCATGGAGCTGTCTTTGTGCACCTTCTGGAAGAAGAAACGTGAGCACGTCTCGTCATGCTCCACGGAGCGGACCCTGGACCGGAAGTTTATCTTGGAGGCCTCTGAGGCAAAGAGCGACGCTCGCTTGCCCTTCACATCCCGGAGGTCCTCTGTGACATCGACCCCCATCGTCTGCAGCAGGAGTACGTTCTGCATACTTTCCTGGAGTTGGTACAGCTTCCCCCCAACTATCTCTCGCCTCCTGAACATCTTCGAGGATTAAGAAACTCTTGATGCTCCATTTTACCGTTTCCCACCAGTCCACTGGAGATTCAAACAGGAGCTTCACCGTTCTCCAGTCTGCGTAATCCCTCTTGAGCTCCAACCATCCTCAGCATATACACTTTACCAAGAGTCTTTCCTTTGACCCAGTATTTTTCCTTCCTGTTATTCTTCCCAAAGTGAGTCACCTCACATTTATCTGTATTGAACACCATTTGCCACCTCTCAGCCCAATTCTGCAGTTTACATATTGGACATATCCATGTATATGACATCTACATCCATTCTCTCATCAGTCAACTTCGTCACCTCTTCAAATCATTCTATCAGGTTTCTAAGATATGACCTACCCTGCACAAACCATGCTGCCAATCACGGATAAGCTCATTTTCTTCCAAATGTGTATGTATCATACCTCTTAGTACTTCCAGTAGCTTAACTACCACTAATGGCACGCTCACATGTCTGTAATTTCCTGGATTATCCCTTCTACCCTTTTTAAATAAGGCGACAAAATTAGCAAATATCTTGTCCTCTGGGACACCCGCCGCCCCCGGCCAAATCGTGTTCAAGGATGCTGCAATTATATCCGTTAAAGGCCCATCTATTTCCTCTCCCTCTTCCCTCAATAAAGTGTGATGCATTCCATCTGGACCTGGGGACGTGTCCACCTTCATGTTATTAAGAATACCTGATCCTTCCTCCCTCCTTATGCCGACTTGACCTAGATTAATTAAAGATCTATCCCTAACCTCAACATCTGCCATGTCCCTCTCCTCGGGGAATATTGATGCAAAGTATTCATTAAGGATCTCACCCATTTTCTCTGACTCCACGCATATCTTTTCTCTTTTGTCCTGGAGTGGGCCAACCCTTTCGCTAGTCACTCTCTTGCTCTTTATATATTAATAAAAGGTTTTTGGGTTTTCCTGAAACCTGCTCGCTCAGGATATCTCATGATTCATTTTAGGAATTCTCCTAATTCCTCGTTTCAATTTGGTCCTACATTCCCGATATTCTTCCAAGTCTTCATCTGTGTTCTGTTGCCGAGAACTTACGTATGCATCCGATTTAGTCTTAGCTTGTCTCACAATTTGACCTCTCATCCATAAATCCCTAATCTTGCCATTTCTATCGCTCATTTCCCCAGGAACATATCTCTGCTGCACTCTAATCAACCGCTCTTTAAAAGCCTCCCAAATATTGCATGTGGATTTACCTTCAAACTACGACTTGCAATCTACATTCCTCCGCTCCTGCTGAATTTTGGGATAGTTGCCCTTCCCACAATTTAGCAGTCTTCCTTTAGGTTCACTCTTGCCTTTGTCCATGTGTATTCTAAAACTTACTGAATTGTGATCATTATTCCTAAAGTAATTCCTTACTGAAATTTCAACTACCTGGCTGGGCTCATTTCCCAATGCCAGGTCCAGTATGGCCCCTTCCGGAGTTGGACTATTTACATACTGCTCTGGAAAACCCTCCCAGATGCTCCTTCCAAATTCTGTTCCATCCAGACCTCTAGAACTAAGTGAATTCCAGTCAATGTTGGGAAAATTAAAGTTTCCTATCAATATGTTCTCATTGGAAAGAAGAAGGGTAAGAGGGGATTTGATAGAGACATACAAGATGATCAAAGGATTGGATAGGGTAGTCAGTGAAAGTCTTTTTTCTCGGTTGATGATGTCAACTTATACGAAGGGGCAAAACTAAAACTTGAGGGATGATAGATTTAAGAAAGATGTCAGAGGCAGGTTCTTTACTCAGAGTGGTAAGGGCGTGGAATGCTCTACTTGCCGATGTAGTCAACTCAACCACATTAGAGAGACTTAAACAATCCTTGGATAAGCACTGGATGATGATAGGATAGTGTAGGGGGATGAGCTAAGAATCGTTTATAGGTCGGCGCAACATCGAGGGCCAAAGAGCCTGTTCTGCGCTGTATTGTTCTTTGTTCCATGTTCTATGTTCTATTATTGAGATTAGGCATGGTATCAAAACTGGAGCAATGTACAGACATAGAGAGGTTGGTTTCAAATATGCAGAAGATTTGTAGGGAAGTTAGGAATTTGCAAATGTAGCTGTTGTTCTTGGAGGTAGAAGGACCCATGGCGCTGGTGCAAATAATTTGGACCAAAGCCACTTGCTTCCTTGCTGTGTGACTCAATGACAAAAAATTGATGCAATTTTGGAGAATGAACATAGAACAGAAAGATCCCAGACAGCATTAACACCCTCTTGAGAATAACGTGGTTTCACATTTGCTGTATTGATATTGACAAAATAGCACAGGCCGGGATTGATAACTGTGAACTTCCTATGCTGTCTCTGGAAGGCTCAGTAAAACAGAGCTGTAAGTAAGCCTCTCACAAGAAGTTGTGATTGAGCTTGGGACATTTATCACTGCGTTCCTCCTTCAGCATTGTATCTCCATCGTGTCTTGTAGGTCTATGTTTCAAGCTTTTGAATTGCTCTCTACTCTGTTCACTGTGAGTGAACTTACCTCGTTGCAGGATCTATTGAAGTCTCCAGATCTTCCTGCCCTTTGTCTCTCTGGCTGAACAACCATCTTCAATGGGTGATGAATGATACAGGAGTGGGAATTTTGCTGAGTTAGGTACTTGTCAATTACCTCAGGTGACAGAAAAATAGACCGACTCAGGAATAAGATAGATGAATTGAGAATTGCACATATAGAATGTTACTGACTTTCACAGAGATCTGGAAAATGCCAGTTTCCATCCCTGGCCTGTGTTGCTTCATCTCTCTGGAGCGGACAATTCTGATTGCTCAGGATCTGATTGAGCTGCAAGAGTCAGAAACACTGACAGAGGCAGCAATGAGACTTGCACAGTGAGGGATACTACATGGAGAGATACTGAGTGATAACACCAGAGTGCTGGAAGGTGTCAGAATTGAACAGCGGTGTAGCAAGAAGGTGTTTTGATTCATGGTGCACTGGTATCAATACTCTGGGATAAGAGGGCTAGATGTGGAACAGGCAATGGTCTGATGTTATTCTCACAGGACTATTAAATGGACAGAAACAAATGCCGATGTCAAAGATATCCAACTGACTACCTAATATCATTCAGGGAAGGAAATCTGCTGTGTTTAACTGATCTGAGATCCAGAAAAAAGTTATAATTAATGTCTTAGATCTTCACATAAAACTTGGGTGAGAAAATTTGTTTAATTTCGGTTAGTTAAATTGACAGTGAGGGAAAAGGCTCTAACATTGCTAAAGTGGTTCTAGGGTTTTAAGATATTTCCCACGTTCGCCAAGAAAGTTGAGAAATGACATGTTTTTAGAATTAGCGAACAGGTTAGAATTGGATTTAACCAAGGACATAATGGTTGTTGGTCAAGTACTTAGGTACATCAGAGAAACAGACAAGTGCATTGAAGGTGGACAAACTTACATTGCAAACGATGCAACTGGAGGTAGAAGAAAAAGAAAGGTAGAAAAAGAGCCATGTCAGAAGATAAGGAAAGGGAGGGAAGATTTTTGCTTGAGCAAAAAGAAACAGAGACACACAGAGAGACAGAAAGGAGAGTAAGGGAGAGAATAAACAAAGAAAGAGAGAGAAGAAAGAGAAAAAGAGAGACAATTTGAACTTCAGAAGTAGAGAATTAGTCAGGGAAGTCTAGATAACAGGACGGAGATGAGGAAGAAGGTCAGGATGCTTTCAAGTATATTAAAATGCTGCTACATTTCAATGAGAAAGATTTCAAAGAATGTTTTAAAAAATTCATTTGAAATATTAGCGAGGAAGACAGAGTGGCCAGAGAACTAGTGGGTAATGCTAGTTCAGACTAAGGTGTTTGGCAGGTTTTGTGAGATATTCGCAGCACCGTCAGAAGCGGGATGAAGAGATTTTGCAGTGTCAAACAGGCTGTTTTGAGTATTTATGAATTGGTACCAGAAGCATATAGGCAGCAGTTCAGAAAGATAAAGAAGGAACCAGGTCAAACGTATGTACTGTTGGAAAGAATTAACCATAGCAAGTTAGATAGATTAGTGCAGGCCTTAAAAATAGACAAAACCCATCAGGCTCGAACAGAGAATATTCTGCTGGAGAAGTTTAAGAACTCACATCCAGCGATGGTAAGAATTTATGCAGGTGAACAGGAAGTTCAAGAAGTAACGAGAGCAGCAGAAATGGAGATGAAAATGCATTGGTGTATAAGGTGAAATGTAGCTTCCAACAGGAATTTCATCTTGTGTGGACAGAAATTGGAAGAAGCAGATCTCCTTCACTCCAAAACAAAGAATAGATCGCACTGGGAATAGTTTACCATAGGTGAAAAAAGAAGCTCAAGAAGATGAAAAGGAGATGAAAGACCTCAAGCGTTTTCACTGTAATACAGTAGGACATTTGAAATTCCAGTAGCTGTGGTTTAAGAGACGCACTGGGAAAAAAGTGTCTTCGCTGCTATAAGGTGGGACAGACTCAGTCACCGTGCTTGTCATTGAAGAACGAAGCTGTAGGAAAGGATGTGTAAAAAGGTTAAAATAGTGGGATTAGTGGAAGGAGTGAAGAAAACCTCAAGGAAAGTCGAGCTGCTGCAGGAGAGTGGGATTGAGTTAATGCCTGATCGATATAAAGATTTCACCTCTGTAGTTAAAGTTTATCCATGACAGAAGGGAAAGAATTTGAAATTTTAAGTGCTATTGGTCAGTCTCTAATAGTATGAGATGAAAGCATTTGCATTATTTCAAACATGTTACCCGAGAGGTTCTTAATTTGTCGAATTGAAATTTAGAGTTTCCCTGTGTAAGATCAGGTTGGAGAGCCAAGAATGGGATAAGTAACAGTGGGAGCGAATGACAGATGCAGCTCTGCAGCTCCCCTCTACACGCACCCGAGGTCCTGATGAAGTGTTACACCCGAGATACCGACCTCGCCATCTCCTGATGCTTCCTGTCTTTCTATGTTCTTTCCAGCCTCCTGCCTGTAGCATACAGACAGGAATGGTTACAGGTAGCACATGAATTACCTCGGTGTGAGAAAAACTCAGGCTAAGGTACAAAAGCACTTCTATTGGGCTGGACTGCATAAGGATGTGTTTGAATGTTGCCATACGTGTCATATGTGCAAAATAGTTGATAAGCCACAGGCAGTCATAAAACCGGAACGTTTGTTACCAATTTTCACATTCAAAGAATCATTCATGTGGGTTATAATTGATTTTGTATGTCCACTCCCTAAAACTAAAAGTGGCAACCTGTATTTGCTAACCGTAATGGATGTGTCTTCCAGATTTCCTGAATCAGAAAGAGCTGGTAGATTTCTTTACCTGGTTTCGACTATCCAGGGTGATTCAGTCAGATCAAGGAACTAATTTTACTGTAGACTATTGAAGGAACTAATGGATAATTTAGGCATACACCACTTTAAGTCAAGTGTATATCATCCTGAATCCCAGGCAGCGTGCAAGGGTGACACCAGACACTGAAATCCATGTTAAGAATGTACTACCAGGATTACCCGATTAATTGGGATAAAGGCAACTCCTTCATATTTCTTACGATTAGAGATGCCCCAAACAAATCTACTCGGGTATCAACTTGCGCTTCATAACAATATCCCTGTAATGACCGAATAATTTACAAGACCAAATTCTGCATAGAATTGATACTATAATATTGTCTGATAAGATGAAGCAGCATTTAATGAGACTTTTTGCTTTTGAACTGTTGTTGTCAATGGCATTAATGACTTAATATATTTGAATGTTATTATGTGACAAGAAATTGTGAGTTGGAAGATTTTCTTTGGCCAGATATTCGGATAAGAATACCTCAATGAATACTATTTGTTTTGGAATTTAAGTGCTCCCTAGAAGATAGTTTGACTGCAATATCACATTAAGTTTATCAAATCTAGATTTAAGTGTAAAAATGTTAGATTACTGTTGTAAACCGATTCACAATTTCCAGGAAAAGGTTCGTGAGATATTTTTGTGTAGCTCTAAAGGATGTGAACTTTGGATACGGAAATGCTGGTGGCTGCATCTTCATTTGCACCAAGGCTACCTTCGAAGAGTTACGTTCTATGTTGGATATAAAGGGGATAAAACCACACAACAAAGTTTGGGAGAAGATTTGTAGCTCGGGTGTTCGTTGTTGTGGTTCTGTTCGCCTAGCTGGGAGTTTTTGTTGCAAACGTTTGTCCCCTTTCTAGGTGACATCCTCAGTGCATTGGAGCCTCCTATGAAGCTCTTCTGTCATGTTTCGTTCTGCATTCATAGTGGCTTGTCTCTGTCGCTTCCGCTTGTCAGTTGCTGTCCGCTGCAATAGCCGGTATATTGGGTCCAGGTCAATGTGTTTGTTGATAGAATCAGTGGATGAGTGCCATGCTTCTAGGAATTCCCTGGCTGTTCTCTGTTTGGCTTGCGCTATAATAGTAGTGTGTCCATGTTGTTTGTCGACTGTGTGTGTGGCTGCTAAGGATAACCAACGTAGTGTATAAAATCCCATGCACGGACTGCAAAAAAAACACTAAAAATGACAAACAGGAAGACAGCTAACAACCCGCATCCACGAACACCAACTAGCCACGAAATGACACGACCAGCTATCCTTCGTAGCAACTGACAACGCTACTATTATAGTGCAAGCCAAACAAAGAACAGCCAGGGAATTCCTAGAGGCATGGCACTCATCCACTTATTCTATCAACAAACACATTGTCCGGCCACTGCAGCGGACAGCAACTGACAAACGGAAGTGGCAGAGACAAGCCACTATAAATGCAGAAGGAAGCATGACAGAAGGGCTTCACAGGAGGCTAGCAAGCACTGAGGATGTCACCTAGAAAGGGGACGAAACGTTTGCAACAAAAACTCCCAGCTCGGCGAACAGAATCACACCAACCATACAACAAGTTAATGAAAAGTTCATGTCCTACCAACCAGACTTCATGCAGAGCAGCATGTTTATGTGAGTAAGCAGGAATCTAGGGCCATTCTATCAAGACCTGTTGCCCAATCGTTTTCAATAAGATGTTTCAGTCAGTAGTAAGCATCCCAATCTTTCTACATAATTTAATGCTATTTGTGTTCCACCAGTCACAGCCCACCATCCGCAGCTACACTGGCATAATTCGCCAACTTTTCTTCCGCTACATCGATGATTATCGACGCCACCTCCTGCTCCCACCAGGAGGTTGAAAATTTCATCAACATCACGGACATCTTCCACCCTGACCTCAAGTTCACCTGGACCATCTCGGACACCTCCCTCCGCTTTGTGGACTTCTCCGTCTCCATTTCTGGCAAACGACTCAACATGGACTTCTACTTCAAATCCACCAACTCCCACACAGCTAC
Organism: Hemiscyllium ocellatum; assembly: GCF_020745735.1. NCBI lineage: Eukaryota > Metazoa > Chordata > Chondrichthyes > Orectolobiformes > Hemiscylliidae > Hemiscyllium > Hemiscyllium ocellatum. The sequence goes on along the minus strand of NC_083436.1, from coordinate 1,234,859 downwards.
CTGGACCACATCTCCTTTCACCCTGCCCTCTGTAAAAATGTTATCTCTTATTCTCACACCTATTCCCAAGAGAACCAATTCCACCAATAGAACATCCCAAATGGCCTCCATCTTCAAGAACTGCAATTTCCCCTCCCATGTTGTCAATAATGCCCTTCAGAACATCTCCTCCACTTCCCACACAGCTGGCTTTGAACCCCACCCATCCAATCACAACAAAGCCACAACACCCCAGTCCTCAACTTTCACCACACCAACCTCCAAATACAATGCATTATCCTCCGCCATTTCTGCCACTGACAAACAGACTCCACAAACAGAGATATATTCCCCTCCCCACCCCTATCTGCATTCCACAGAGACTATTACCTCTGTGACGCCCATGTTAGGTCCATAACCCCCACCAAGCCATCCCCCATTTTCATCAACTTCCCTTGCCACTGCAAGAAATGCAAAATCTGCGCCCACACCTGCCCTATCATTTCGAACCAAGGTCTCAAAGGATCCTTCTACATCCAACAATGATTTACCTGAACCTCCACACATTGTCCATTGCTCCCAATGTGGTCCCTCCGACATTGGAACATCTCTGGGATGCATGCACTAAATAACTTCACCATTCTGTTGCCAAACTCTTCAAGTCCCCTCCCACTCTGCTACGGATATGCAAGTTCTGGTTCTCTTTCACCACCAAACTCTATCTATCCGACGCCTGGAGGAAGAATGACTCATCTTCCTCCAACCACACAGGAAAAATATCAATTTCACTAGTTTCCTCAATTCCCCTCCCCCCCACCTTATCACAAATCCAACCCTCGAACTCGCTATCACCCTCTTTAACTGTCTCACGTCCCCATCTTCCTTCTGACCTATTCGATCTACCCTCCAGTCCAACTTATCACCATCACTCCCAACCGTCATCTACTTAACGCATTCCCAGCGACTTTCCCCTTTGGACCACACTCCTCCCATTTATCTCTCAGCCTCCTGGCCCACAAACCTCATTCCTGATGAAGACCTCATACTCAACACATCGCCTCTCCTGCTCCTCGGATGCTGCCTGTCCTGCTGTGTTTTTCCAGCTTCGCAATTTTCAACTCTGACCTGCAGCATATGCTTTCCTCACTTCCTTCTACCAGTCTTTATATCTAAATTCCCTTCTCAATACAGTGTTCCAAGATGTCAACATGTGTTCCTTAGCATGTGACTTCAGGATCGAGTTTCGAGTACGTGTTGATGAAAACTTCAACACTCACCTTTGGCTCTTTTTAAAACTGAATGTCATGCGAAATAAGTGACTTGGGAGAACATTGAACATCGTTGGTAACTTGATGTTGAACCTTTACAAAATGGATAATATTTCAGGGTAAATGCTGAATTGTTTCATCAGACCAATCACTGTTCTTGTATGTGTCCAGTGACTTTATTCAAAGTATCCAGTACTTTGTTGTGCTCTCAGAGTTCTTCTAGAATGGATTCAGTCATGAGATTGGAGTATTCCAGTCTAGTCTGTAAGATGGTTTGATGCCTACCTCTGCAAAGTGAGGTTTGTGATCACGAACTCAAAATTTGAGGTGTCTCTGGGTCTGTTCATTGGCTTGTAAATTCAGCGTTGAACCAATGAAACGGTGGTCTGTATGACAACACTGGGTGTGACGCTAGAATGTAAGTAGTTCTTTAGGTCTCAAACTATCCATCTTGGTGCAACAAGCAGATGCTATTGTTCAGAGCAGGCGTGCTTTCATCTCATCTGCAAGTGATCATTTTGTCAAAAGTAAGCATTTATTCTGGATAGCTGCTTTTCGACCCAGAGTTCCAATGGTAACAGTATGTTTTCACTGCAGCCTCTGTTGTGTATGTGTCTCTGTATGATAGACTGGCACTTTGAGTCTGATTATGGAACAGAATGAGGAACCGAACATTTGGTGTATAAAACAGTCTATGGTGGTGCTTGTAGAGTAATGTAGCTGCTTTTCTTTTGTTGAACTATTGCAATCTGTGGTGAGGACATGAACCTTTTTCAAATCCATTGTTTGACCTGGTAAATCTCAAAGCAGCTTCCTTATCCTCATCGCCGGTTTTTGTTTCTTGTCCACAGAGGTCCACGAGGCTGAAGTGTTAAACAGCAGGCGTTTTACTGTGGAATGTTTTACTGCAGAAGCAGCAGAGTTATTGTTAGCTGGGGAGGAAAGGGAACCGACGGTCAGAGCAGAGATCACCTATGGCCGTTTCTGTCATCAATAAGTACACCATTTTGGATACTGCTAGTGGGGATAGCCTACCAGGGGAAAGCCATAGTTGTCAGGTCTCTGGCACTGAGCCCGGCACTGTGGCTCAGAAGGGAAGTGGGGAAAGTAGAAAAGCGCTCGTGGTACAGGATTCAATAGTTAGACGGATTGACAGGAGATTTTGTGGTTAGGAAAGGGACTCCCAGAAGGTATGTTGCCTCCCTGGTGCCAAGGTCTGGGATGTCGCTGACCGGGTTTAAAGGATTCTGAGCGGGGAGGGAGAGCAGCCAGTAATCGTGGTATATATTGTCTCCAATGATATAGCCAGGAAAGGGATGAGGATGTGAAAAGTGACTACAGAGAGTTAGGTTGGAATCTGAAGAGCAGGACGAGTAGAGATGAGATCTCAGGTTTGCTGCCTTCACCACGGGATAGTTCACCCGGCCAATATCCCTCCAAACCCTTCCTATTCATATTCCCATCCAAATGCGTCTTAAATGTTGCAATTGTACCAGCCTCGACCACTTCCTCTGGCAGCTCATTCCATACAGGTACCAGCCTTTTGTGTGAAAAAGCTCCCCCTTAGGTCTCTTTTGTTTCTTTCCCTGCTCACCCTAAACATATACTCTCTAGTTCTGGACTCCCCGACACCAGGGAAAATACTTTTGTCTATTTATCCTACCCATGCCCCTCATAATTTTGTAAACCTCAATAAGGTCACCCCTCAGCTTCTGATGCTCCAGGAAAAACAGCCCCAGCCTGTTCAGCCTCTCCCTGTACCTCAGATCCTCCAGCCCTGGCAAAATCCTTGAAAATCTTTTCTGAGCCCTTTCAAATTTCACAACATCTTTCAGATAGGAAGTAGACCAGAATTGCATACATTATTCCAACAGTGGCCTAACCAATGTCTTGCACAGCCGCAACATGATCTCCCAACTCCTGTACTCAGTACTTTGACCAATAAAGTAAAACATAACAAACGCCTCCTTCACTATCCTATCTACCTGGGACTCCACTTTCAAGGAGCTATGAACCTGCACTCCAAGGTCTCTTTGTTGAGCAACACTCCCTGGAACCTTACCATTAAGTGCATAAGTACTTCTAAGATTTGTATTCCCAAAATGCAGCACCTCGCATTTATCTGAATTAAACACCATCTGCCACTTCTCAGCCCATTGGCCCATCTGGTCCAGATCCTGTAATCTGAGGTAATCCTCTTCGTTGTCCATACACCTCCAATTTTGATGTCATCTGCAAACTTACTAACTGTACCTCTTATGCTCGCATTAAAATCATTTATGTAAATGACAAAAGCAGAGGGACCAGCACCGATCCTTGTGGCACTCCACTGGTCACAGGCCTCCAGTCTGAAAAACAACCCTCCACCACCACCCTCTGTCTTCTACCTTTGAGCCAGCTCTGTATCAAAATGGCTAGTATTCCCTATATTCCATAAGATCCAACCTTGCTAATCAGTCTCCCATGGGGAACCTTGTCGAACGCCTTACTGAATTCCATATAGATCACATCAACTGCATTGCCCTCATCAATCTTCTTTGTTACTTCTTCAAAAAACTCAATCAAGTTTTTGAGGCATGATTTCCCACGCACAAAGCCATGTTTACTATCCCAGATCAGTCCTTACCTTTGAAAAACATGTACATCCTGTCCGTCAGGATTCCTTCCACCAACTTGCCCACCACTGAGGTCAGGCTCACCGGTCTATAGTTCCCTGACTTGTACTTACCACCCTTCTTAAACAGTGGCACCACGTTTGCCAACCTCCAGTCTACCGGCACCTCACCAATGACTCTCGATGATACGAATTTCTCAGCAAGAGGCCCAGCAATCACGTCTCTAGCTTCCCACCGAGTTCTTGGGTACATCTGATTAGGTCCTGTGGGGTTAATCCACCTTTAACTATTTCAAGTCATCCAGCACTTCCTTCTCTGTAATTTGGACATTTTGCAAGATGTCACCATCTGTTTCCCAAAGGTCTATATCTTCCATTTCCTTTTCCACAGTAAATACTGATGGAAAAATATTCATTTAGTATCTCCCCCATTTTCTGTGGCTCCACACAAAGGCCACCTTGCTGATCTTTGAGGGACCGTATTTTCTCCCTAGCTACCCTTTTATCCTTAATATATTTGTTTTAACCATTGGATTCTCCTTAACTCTATTTGCCAAAGCTATCTCATGTCCCCTTTTTTAGATTAGATTACTTACATTGTGGAAACAGGCCCTTCGGCCCAACAAGACCACACTGGCCCGCCGAAGCGCAACCCACCCATACCCCTACCTTTACCCCTTCACCTAACACTACGGGCAATTTAGCATGGCCAATTCACCTAACCTGCACATTTTTGAACTGTGGGAGGAAACCGGAGCATCTGGAGGAAACCCACGCAGACACAGAGAGAATGTACAGACTCCACACAGTCAGTCGCCTGAGTAGGGAATTGATCCCAGGTCTCTGGCGCTGTGAGGTAGCAGTGCTAACCACTATGCCACCGTGCCGCCCACTAATTGCCCTCCTGATTTCCCTATCAAGTATACTCCTACTTTCTTGATACTCTTCTAAGGATTCACTCGATCAATCCTGTCTATACCTGATATATGCCTCCTTCTTTTTCTTAACCAACTCTCAATTTCTTTAGTCTTCTAGCTTGCTGTATAACTACCAGCCTTCCCTTTCACCCTGACATGAACATAATTTCTCTGGATTTTTGTTATCTCATTTCTGAAGACTTCCCATTTTCCAGCTACCCTTCATACCTTCCGAACATCTGTCTCCAATCAGCTTTTGAAAGTTCTTGCCTAATACCGTCAAAATTGGCCTTCTCCCATTTAGAACTTCAACTTTTAGATCTGCTCTATCCTTTTCCATCACGGTTTTAAAACGAATAGAATTATGATCGCTGGCCACAAACTGCTCCCCCACTGACACTCCAGTCACCTGCCCTACCTTATTTCCCAAGAGTAGGTCAAGTTTTGCACCTTCTCCAGTAGGTACATCCACATACTGAATCAGAAAATTGTCTTGTGCACACTTAAGAAATCCTTCTCCATCTAACACTGTAAAGCTATGGCAGTCCCAGTCGATGTTTGGAAAGTTAAAATCCCCTCAGTTTCACCCAAACAACTTCCTGGAATGCATTTCCAGCAATACCCTCCCTTAGCACAGCTGTAATGCGATCCCTTATCAATAATGCCACTCGCCCTTCTCTTTTGCCTCCCTTTCTATTCTTTCTGTAGCATTTGTATCCTGGAACATTAAGCTGCCAGTCCTGTGCCATGTTACCTTAATTGCTATGATATCCCAGTCCCATGTTCCTAACCATGCCCTGAGTTCATCTGCCTTCCTTGTTAGGCCACTTGCATTGAAATAAATGCAGTTTAATTTATTAGTCCTAACTTGTCCCTGCGTGCCCTGACTGTTTGACTCATTTCTGTTCTCAGCTGTACCCGTCTCAGATCGATCTCTCTCTTCACTATCTCCCTGGGTGCCCCACCCAACCCCCACCTTATCAGTTTAAATATTCCCAAGCAGTTCTAGGAAATGCCTCTGCCAGTATATTAGTCCCCTTCCAATTTAGGTGCAATCCGTCCTTCTTGTACAGGCCACTTCTACCCCAAAAGAGATTCCAATGATCCAAAAATGTGAATCCTTCTGCATTACATCAGCTCCTCAGCCATGCATTCATCTGCTCTATCCTCCTATTCCTGCCCTCACTAGCTCGTAGCACTGGGAGTAATCCAAATATTACCATCCTTGAGGACCTTCTTTTTAAATTTCTACCTAACTCTCTGTCACATCCCTTCAGAATCTCAACCATTTCCCTTCCAATGTCGTTGGCTCCAATGTGAACAATGACCTCCTGCTGGCCCCTCTCCCCCGTGAGAACATTCTGCACCCTCTCTGAGACCTCTGCTGGCGACAGAAACGTCTGTCTGTACCTCGGACTACAGAATCCCCTAACACAATTGATCTATTGGAAGCCGACATACCCATCGTTGCGTTAGCGCCAGTCTCAATCCCAGAAACTTGGTTGTTTGTGCTACATTCCCCTGAGAATCCATCACACCCTATATTTTCCAAAACAGCATATCTGTTCGAAATGGGTATATCCACAAAAGACTCCTGCTCTAGTTGCCTCCCTCTATTACCCTTCCTGGAGTTTACCCATCTAAGTGACTGTATCTGAGACTTTCCCCCTTCCTATAACTGCCACCCATCACATACTGTTGCTGTTGCAAATTCCTCATCGCTTCTATTTGTCTCTCCAACTGATCCATTCGATCTGATAAAAATTCTCATCCAACAGCATTTATGGCAGATATAATCCGCAGTAACCCTTAAACTCTCATTAAACTCCCACATCTGACAAGAACTACATATCACTGCAAAGGCCATTTTTGCTCCTTCACAATCTACAGACCCAGAAAATAACACCGTCTTATTCTTCTACAAAGGTTGTTAATAGCTATGGCTTATATTTTAACTTTAATCAAGAGACTTATCTCCAAAAACATATAATCAAGAAAGAATACACTGTACCCACTACTGCAGCCTTTCTCTTGAACAGACTTAAAACAACAATTAACTTATCTGATTCTGTGCTGTGAACTTCACTCAAAAGTTCCTACAAGGTAAGTTGTTATTTTCATTGTTCGTTAACTTTCCAAGATGCACTCTGATGTCCAGTAATACACGAATTCAAACAGCAAAGGCAGTAACTGTGCCGGTTTTCTCTCTCTCCTGCACTGCCCTCACCATCTGCTTCCTTTGCCTGCTCTTCTCCCTTTTAAACTGTTGTTGTTTTGACTTTTTTTCCCCAAAGTTCCAAAACAATGCAACATCAAATAAAACACTAATTGGTGCTCCTGGAATTCCAGGAAATCACCTCCAACATCTAAAATACCTCAAAAAAAGGCACAGCTCTTACAGCCAGAAATTTTTCCCATCCTCCATCTTGGATTCCCCAGAATCCTTTTGTTATTTTTGTTAGAGAGTAGGTTACTGGAGAGGGAGCAGAGTTATTATAAGTTTTGTTCAGGAGTAGTTGCAATAGCGGCATCAGGGTTATTATTAGTTTTCTTCAGGAGTCATTTACTCTTGTGACAACAGAGTTATCTTAGCTACGTTCGGGAGTAGGTTACTGGAGAGGTAGCAGGGTGATGATTAGCTGTGTTAAGGAGTAGTTTATGACAGAGGCAGCGGGGTTATTATTCGTTTTGTTAGGGAGTAGTTTGCAATAGAGGCAGCATGGATATTATTAATTTTATTCATGAGTAGTTTACTGGAAAGCCAGCAGGGTTATTATTGGGTTTGTTTCTGAGTAGTTTACGATAAAGCCAGCGGGGATATTATTAGTTTTGTTCGGAATTAGTTTACAATAGAGCCAGCAGGGATATTATTAGTTTGCTTAGGGAGTAGTTTGCGATAAAGGCAGCAGGGTTTTGCATGAGCTTTGTTGGGAAGTAATTTACTATCGAGCCAGCGGGATTGTTATTAGTTTTGTTCTGGAATAGTTCACTGTAGTGGTAGCAGGAAGATTATACGTTTTGGTCGGGAGTAGTTTACGGTAGAGGCATCAGGGGTGTGATAAGTTTTATTATGGAGGAGTTCACTGATGAAACAGCAAAGTTATTCTTGATTTTTTTAAGGAGTAGTTTACTGTGAGGCAACAGGGTTATTATTAGATGTGTCGGGAGTGGTTCACTGTTGAGGCACCAGGGTTATCAGGGTTATTATGTGTTTTTGTTCGGGAGTACTGGACTGTCGAAGGAGCAGGATTTTAATTAGTTTTGTAATGGAATAGTTTATTGTTGAGTCAGCAGGGTTATATTTAGTTTTGTATTGGAGTAATTTACTGATGAGGCAGCAGGGCTATTATTAGTTTTGTTTGGGTGTAGTTTACTATCAAGGCAACAGTGATATTATTTGTTTTGCTTGGGAGTAGTTTACTGTAGATGCATCAGGGTTGTTATTAGTTTTGATTGGGAGTAGCTTACTGGAGAGGCAGCATGATTATTATTAGCTTTGTTCGACAGTACTGTACTGTAGAGACAGCAGGGCTATTACTTGCTTTGTTAGGGAGTAGTTTACGATTGAGGCAGCAGGCGTACTATCAGTTTTATTGAGGAGTAGTGCGCTGTTGAGGCAGCAGGGTTAATATTATTCTCGTCATTGAGTAGTTTACCGTAGACGCCGCTGATTCATTAATTTTGATGCGGAATAGTTTACACATGAGACAGCAGGATGATTATTACATTTTGGTCGGGAGTAGTTTACAATAGAAGCAGCAGGGTTATTGTTAGTTTTGTGAGGCGGTAATTTACTTCAGAGGCTGCAGGATTATTGTTAGTTTTATGAGGGAGTAATTTACTGTAGAGGCAGCAGAGTTATTGTTAGTTTTGTTAGGGATTATTTTATATTCGAGACATCAGGGTTATTCTTAGTTTTGTTCAGGAGTAATTTGCTGATGAAGCAGCAGGATTATTATTAGTTTTGTTAGGGAGTATTTTAATATAGAGACAGCAGGGTTAGTGTTGCTTTTGATCGGGTGTACTTTACTCTTGAGGCAGGAGGTTTATTGTAAGCTTTGTTTGCGAGTGGATAGCAAAGCAATTATTTGCTTTGTTTGGGAATAGTTCATTCGAGAGGCAGCAGTTTCTTTCTTATATTTGGTCAAGAATAATTTATGACAGAGGCTGTGGGATTATTATTATCTTTGTTATGAAGTAGATTACTATAGAAGCAATAGTGCAATTATTTTGTGAGGGAGTAGTGTATTATAGAGACAGCAGGTTATTATCAGTTTTGTTTGGGCGTAGTTTACTGATGAGGCAGCAGGATTAGTATTAGTTTTGATTAGGAGTAATTTACAATAGATGCTGCGGGGTCATTATTCGTTTTGGTCGGGAGTAGTTGACTCTAGAGGCAAATATTATTTGTTTTGTTTGGGAGTGGAATTGAAGTGAATTGAATTTATTGTCACGTGAACCGAGGCACAGTGAAAATCTTTGCCTTGCTAGCGGCAAAGGCAGATCGCACAACAAAGTAGCAGAGATAGGTAACTGATAGTTAAACAGTGGCAAAAACAAACGCACAGGTACAAGCGAATGTTAAGAGTTTGTGAGTCCATTCAGTATCCGAACAACAGTTGACGAGAAACAGTTATGAAACCAGCTGGTGCGTGTGTTCAGACTTCTGTAGCTTCTCCCTAATGTAGAAAAACATTGCCAAGGTGGGATGGATCTTTGAGAATGCTGGCAGCCTTTCCTTGACAGCGGACCTGGCAGGTGGATTCTATTGATGGGTGGTTGGCCTTTGTTATTTTCCGGGCTGAGTTCACCCCTCTCTGTATCCGTCTCTAATCTTGAATGGTATGGCACCATACCAGGTAGTGATACATCCAGACAGAATGCCCTCGATGGCACACCCATAAACATTGGCAAGGGTATTCACTGTCATGCCAAATTTCCTCAGCTACCTGAGGAAGAAGAGACGTTGTTGGGCCTTTCTAACCAGGGTGTCCAAATGATGAGTCCATGGATGACCACACCCAGGAGCTTGACACTCTCCACTCGTTCCATCTCTGTGCTGTTAATGTGTAGAAGGGCATGGATAACATCCTGCTGAAAGTCAATAATGAGTTCCTCAGTTTTGCTGGCATTGAGAGCTAGGTTGCTCTCAGTGCACCATTTTTACCGATCTTCCACCTCCTGTCTGTAGTCTGTTTCGTCGCCATCTGAGATTCGACTGACTATGGTGGCGTTATCAGCAAATTTGTAAATGGTTTTAGTCTGGTATTTGGCGACACAGTCATGGGTGTACAGTGAGTATACTCAGGGGCTGAATACACATCCCTGGGGGGCTCCAGTGCTGAGTGTTAGTGCGAATGAAATATTTATCGAATCTTCACTAACTGGCCTGTGGGTCGGGAAAATAAGGATCCAGTTGCAGAGAGTGGGAATTAGTCCTAGATCACTAAGTTTACTAATCAGTCTTGAGGGGATAGTAGTGATGAAGGCTGAACTGTAGTCACTAAGTAGAATTCTTACATAGCTGTTCTTTGTGTCAAGATGTTCTAAGGAGGATTGCAGGGCAACTGATATGGCATCTGACGTGGATTTGTTGGTCCGATTGGCAAATTGGAGTGGGTCAAGAGTAGTGGGGAGGCTGGAGTTGATTAATGCCACGATCAGCCATTCAAAGCACTTCATGACCACGGAAGTTAGGGCCACTGGGCAGTAGTCAATGAGACATGCTGCGGGAATCTTCTTACGTACAGGGATGAGGTTGACCCTCCTGAAACAGGCAGGGAAAGTGGCCTGCTTCAGAGAGAGGTTGAAGATGTCGAAGAACACCGCTGCCAGTTGATATGCTCATGTTCTGAGTGAACGGCCTAGTATTCCGTCTGGCCTCATCGCTTTCCTCGGATTCACATGAAGGAAAAACGATCTGACTGCTGATGCAGTGACTGCTGGATTAGGTATGATACTGTTGAGACAGCAGGATTATTATTAGTTTTGTTAGACAGTAATTTACTGGAGAGACAACAGAGATGTTATTAAATTTGTTCGGGAGCAATTTACTTTGGAGGCAGTAGGGTTATTATTAGTTTTGTTCTGGAGTAGTTGACGATAGAGGTAGCAGATTTATTAATATTTCTGTGCAGGGGTAGTTTACGATAGAGGGAGCAGGGTTATTATAAGTTTTGTTGTGGAATAGTTTACTGGAGAGGCAGTTATGATTAGTTTTGTCCGGGTGTTGTTTACTCTCAAAGCTGCAGGGTTATTAATACTTTTGTTAAGGAGTAGTTTAGTGTTGAGGCAGCGGGGTTTTTAATAGTTCTATTCAGGAACATATTACGATAAAGTCAGCAGAGTTATTATTAGTTTTGTTCGGGAGTAAATTATTGTAGAGGTAGCAGGGTTATTAATAGTTTTGTTCGGGAGCAGTTTACGATAAAGTCAGCACAGTGATTAATAGTTTTGTTCGGGTATTTGTTTATTATAGAGGCAACAGGGTTATTAATAATTTTGTTAAGGAGTAGTTTAGTTTTGAGGCAGCGGGTTATTATTCACTCTGTTCAAGAGTAGTTTACTGTTGAGGCAGCAGGGTTTTTAATAGTCCTATTCAGGAGCATTGTACGATAAAGTCAGCAGAGTTATTATTAGTTTTGTTCGGGAGTAGATTATTGTAGAGGTAGCGGGGTTATTAATAGTTTTGTTCGGGAGCAGTTTACGACAAAGTCAGCACAGTGATTAAGAGCTTTGTTCGGGTATTGTTTATTATAGAGGCAGCAGGGTTATTAATAGTTTTGTTCAGGAGTAGTTTACTGTTGAGGCAGCAGGGTTATTAATAGTTTTGTTCAGGAGTAGTTTTCTGTTGAGGCAGCAGGGTTATTAATAGTTTTGTTCAGGAACAGTTTACTACAGAGGCAGCAGGGATATTAATAGTTTTGTTCAGGAGTAGTTTACTGTTGAGGCAGCAGAGTTATTAATAGGTTTATTCAGGAGTAGTTTACTGTTGAGGCAGCAGGGTTATTAAGTTTGGTTCAGGAGTAGTTTACTGTTGAGGCAGCAGGGTTATTAATAGTTTTGTTCGGGAGTAGTTCACAGTTGAGGCAGCAAGGTTATTAATAATTTTGTTCAGGAGTAGTTTACTACAGAGGCAGCAGGGAAATGAATAGTTTTGTTCGGGAGCAGTTTACGTTAAAGTCAGCAGGGTGATGAATAGTTTTGTTCAGGAGTAGTGTTGACGCAGCAGAGTTATTAATAGGTTTATTCAGGCGTAGTTTACTGTTGAGGCAGCAGGGTTATTAATAGTTTTCTTTGGGAGTAGTTTACTGTTGAGGCAGCAAGGTTATTAATAATTTTGTCCAGGAGCAGTTTACTACAGAGGCAGCAGGGAAATGAATAGTTTTGTTCGGGTGCAGTTTACGCTAACGTCAGCAGGGAAATGAATAGTTTTGTTCGGGAGCAGTTTACGCTAAAGTCAGCAGGGTGATGAATAGTTTTGTTCGGGAGCAGTTTACGCTAAAGTCAGCAGGGTGATGAATAGTTTTGTTCAGGAGTAGTTTACTGTTGGGGCAGCAGGTTTATTAAGAATTTTATTTGGAGTAGTTTACTCTTGAGGCAGCAGGGTTTTTTGGCTTTGTTTGGGAGTAGCATACTATAGAAACAGCAGGATAATTTTGACTTTAGGTTTTGGATAGTTTACTGTTGAGGCAGCAGGGTTATTGTTAGTTTTGTTTGGATGTTGATTACTATAGAGTAGCAGAGTCATTATTAACTTTATTATGAAATAGTTTGTTGGAGAGGCAGCAGAGTTATGTTAGTTTTTTTCTACAGGAGATTTTTATCGGGTCATCAGGTCTATTATTTGCTTTGCGAGGGAATGGTTTACTATTGAGGCATCGGGGTTATTACTAGATTTTTTCCGGAGTACTTTAATGATGAAGCAGGGCGGTTATTATTAGTTTTGCTAGGTAATAGTTTACTATTGAGGCAGCAGGATTATTATTCCCTTTTTTTATTTCATAGTTTACATGTGAGGCAGCAGGGTTCTTATTAGTTTTGCTCAGGAGTAGCTGATGGTCGAAGCAGCAGGGTTATTATTATTTTTGTTTGGGAGCAGTTTACTGGAGGGGCAGCAGGGTTATTATTAGCTTTGTTCGGTAGCAGTTTACATTTGAGGCAGCAGTGTCATTATTGAGTTTTTTTTCTGGAGTAGTTTACTATACAGGCAGCAGGATTATTATTAGCTTTGTTAAGGAGTAGTTTACTGATGAGGTAACAAGATTATTATTTTTTTAGGGAGTTGCTTACTTTTGAGGCAGCAGGCTTATTAATAGTTTTGTTAGCGGGTACTTTTCTGTTGATGTTGCAAGGTTATTATTAAGTTAAAAATCAAACAACACCAGGTTATAGTCTAACAGGTTTAATTGGAAGCACACTAACTTTCGGAACGCCGCTCCTTCATCAGGTGATTTATGGAGTACTTACCTGTAGAAGCAGCAGAGCTGTTATTAGTTTTCTTCGGGAGTAGTTTATTCATGAGGCAGACGGGCTAGTAGTTTACTGGAAAGGTAGCAGGATCATTATTAGTGTTGCTTCGGAATAGTTTACTGGAGGTAGCAGGGTAATTATTAGTTTTGTATGGAAGTTGTTTACGGTAGAGGCAGCAGGGTTACAATTAGTTTTGTTAGGGAGTACCTCACAGTTGAGGTATCAGAGTTATGATTCGCTTTGTTCAGGAGTAGTTTCCTTTCGAGATGGCAAGGTTATTATGAGTTTTGGCAAGGAGCAGTTAACTGTTGAGACAGTCGGGTTATTATTAGAATTGATAGGGAGTAGTTCACTGCAGAGGCAGACGGGATATTATCAGTTTTGATAGGGTGTAGTTTACGACAGAGGCAGCAGGATTATTATCGATTTATTTTGGTGTAGTTTACTATAGAGGCAGCAGGGTTATTATTATATTTATTATGGAGTATTTTCTGATAGTAGCAAAATGGTCATTATTACATTTGTTAGTGAGTAGTTTACTGCTGAGGCAGCGGGATTATTATTAGTTTTTTTAGGCAGTACTTTACTGGCGAAGCAGCAGGGTTATTGTTAGTTTTGTTCTGGAATAGTTTACTATTGAAGCCGCAGTATTATTATTAGCTTTGTTCGGGAGGAGATTGCTGTTGTGGCAGCAGGGTCATAATAGTTTTGCTCGGGAGTAGTTTACTGGAGAGGCAGCATGGGTTATCATTACTTTTGTTACGGAGTAGTTTACTGTTTAGGTAACAGGGTTAGCATTACTTCTATTGTGAAGTAGTTTCAGTTGTAAGGAGATATCAGCTGTTTGTAAGAAAATAGGGACGTTATTTTCGGGGATTTTAACTTTCAAAGCATCGACTGGGGCTGCCATTGTGTTAATGGCTTAGACGGAGACGAATTTCTTAAGTGCGTAAAAGACAATTTTCTGATTCAGTATGTGGAGATACCTCCTACAGAAGGTGCAAAACGTGATCTACTCTTGGGAAATAAGGCAGGGCAGGTGACTGAGGTGTCAGTGGGGGTGCACCTTGGGGCCAGCGACCATAATTCTATTCGTTTTAAAATCGTCATGGAAAAGGATAGACCAGATCTAAAAGTTGAAGCTCTAAACTGGAGAAAGGCCAATTTTGACGGTATTAGGCAACAACATTCGAAAGGGACGGCTGGAAAATGGGAAGCCTTCAGAAATGAGATAACAAGAATCCAGAGAAAATACATTCCTGTTAGGGTGAAAGTAAAGGCTGGGAGGTAGAGGGAATGCTGGATGACTAAAGAAATTGAGGGTTTGGTTAAAAAAAAGAAGTAGGCATATGTCAGGTATAGACAGGATAGATCGAGTGAATCCTTAGAAGAGTACAAAGAAAGTAGGAGTATAATTAAGAGGGAAATCAGGAGGGTAAAATGGGGTCATGGCAAATAGAGTTAAGGAGAATCCAAAGGGTTTTTAACAAATATATTAAGGACAAAAGGGTATCGAGGGAGAGAATAGGTCCCCTCAAAAATCAGGAAGGCGACCTTTGTGTGGAGCCACAGAAAACGGGGGAGATATTAAATGAATATTTTGCATCAGTATTTACTGTGGAAAAGGATATTGAAGGTATAGATCGTAGGGAAATAGATGGTGACATCGTGCAAAATGTCCAGATTGCAGAGGAGTTGAAATGCTTAAAGGTGGATAAATCCCCAGGACCTAATCAGATGTACCCAAGAACTCTGTGGGAAGCTAGATAAGTGATTGCTGGGCCCATTGCTGAGTTATATGTATCATCGATATTCACAGGTGCGGTGCCAAAAGACTGGAGGTTGGCAAACGTGGTGCCACTGTTTTAAAAGAGTGGGAAGGACATGCCAGGGAACTATAGGCCAGTGAGCCAAACCTCAGTGGTGGGCTAGTTGGTTGAGGGAATCCTGACGGACAGAGCAGATGATGCGTTATATACGGACTTCAGTAAGGCGTTCGACAAGGTTTCCCATGGGAGACTGATTAGGACGGTTAGATCTCATGGAATACAGGGAGAACTTGCCGTTTGATTACAGAAGTGGCTCAAAGGTAGAAGACAGAGGATAGTGCTGGAGATTTTCAGACGGAGGCCTGTGACCAGTGGAGTGCCATATGGATCGGTGCTGGGCCCTCTTCTTTTTGTCATTTACATAAATGATTTCAATGCGACAATGAGAGGTACAACTCGTAAGTTTGCAGATGACACCAAAATTGGAGGTGTAGTGGACAGCGAAGTGGGTTGCCTCAGATTACAACAGGATCTGGACCAGATGGGCCAATGGGCTGAGAAGTGGCAGATGGAGTTTAATTCAGCTAAATGCGAATTGCTGCATTTTGGGAAAGCAAATCTTAGCAGGACTTTACACTTAATAGTAAGTCCTAGGGAGTGTTGCTGAGGGCGGCACGGTGGCACAGTGGTTAGCACTGCTGCCTCAGAACACCATGTGATCCCGGTTCACTTCCCACACATTCTCCCCGTGTCTGCGTGGGTTTCCTTCGGGTGCTCCGGTTTCGCCCCACAGTCCAAAATGTGTAGGTTAGGTGAATTGGCAATGCTAAATTGCCAGTTGTGTGTGGTGCAAGGATAAATTTAGGGGAATGAGTCTGGGTGGGTGCGCTTCGGCGGGTCAGTGTGGACTTGTTGGGCCGAACGGCCTGTTTCAACACTGTAAGGAAACTAATCTAATCAAAAAGACTTTAGTGCAGGTTCATAGCTCCTTGAAAGTGGAGTCGCAGGTAGATAGGATAGTGAAGAATGCGTTTGGTATGCTTTCCTTTATTGGTCAGAGTACTGAGTACAGGAGTTGGGAGATCATACTGCAGCTGTACAGGACATTGGTTAGGCCACTTTTGGAATATTGCATGCAATAACGCAAAGGTGTTATGAAAATGAAAGGAATCAGAAAAGGAATTAGAAGGGTGTTTCCAGGACTTGAGCTATAGGAAGAGGCTGAACAGGCTAGGGCTGATTTCCCTGGAGTGTCGAAGGCTGAGGGATGACCTTATAGAGGTTTACAAAATTGCGAGGGGCATGAACAGGATAAATAGACAAAGTATTTTCCCTGGGATCAGGGAGTCCAGAACTAGAGAGCATAGGTTTAGGGTGAGAGGGGAAAGATATAAAAGAGACCTAAGGGGCAACTTTTTCATGGAGAGGGCGGTACCTGTATGGAATGAGCTGCCAGAGGATGTGGTGGAGCCTGGTCCAATTACAACATTTAAGAGGTATTTGGATGGGTACATGAATAGGAAAGGTTTAGAGGGATATGGGCCAGGTACTGGCATGTGGGACTAGATTGGATTAGGATATCTGTTCGGAGTGGACAGGTTGGACTGAAGTATCTGTTTCCATGCTGTACATCTCTAAGACTCTATGATAGTGGAAACAGGCTTATTCTTATATTTGTTAGGGAGCACTTTACTGCTGAGGTAGCGGAGTTATTATTAGCTTCATTAGGGAGTATTTTACTGGAGAGAAAGCAGGACAATTGTGAGTTTTAATTAGTTATTAATTCGGTAATTTAATTAAGTATTGTTAAATTTATTGAGGGGTGGCTTGCTGTTTGGACAGCTGGATTATTAATCATTTTATTTAGGATTAGTTTACTGGAGAAGCTGCAGGGTTATTGTTCGTTTTGTTTGGGAGTAGTTTACTATCTAGACAACAGTGTTATTATTAGTTTTCTTCGGGAGTCCGTTACTGATGAGGCAGCAGGGTTACTATTAGTTTTGTTCAGCAGTAGTTTACTGTAGAGTCAGCCGTATTATTATTAAGTTTGTTTGGCAGTAGTTTACTGGAGGGGCAACAGGGTTTATGTTGGTTTTGTTTGGGATTAGTTTACTGTAGAGTCAATAGAGTTAATTGTCGCTTTATTCGGAAGCAGTTTGCGATAGAGGCACCAGGGTTAGTATTAGTTTTGTTTGGGAGTAATTTACTGTTGAGGTGGCAGGGTTATTGTTAGATTTGTTCATGCAGCAGGCTTTTTAATAGTTTTAGTTGGGCGTTGTTGGCAGGGTTATTATTTGTTTCTTTCGGGAGTACTTTACGTTTGATGTGGCAGGGATACTATTATCTCTGTCCTGGAGTAATTTACTGTTGATGCAGCTGGGTTGTTATAAGTGCTGCCGAATAAAACAAATAATTACACTGTTGCCTCGATAGTAAACTACACCCAAACAAAACTAATAATTTATGGAATTGTTGACTCTGGACAAAGGAGGGAACGTTTTTAAGGAGTAGTTTACAAAAAAGGCAGCAGAGTTATTATTAGGTTTTGTAGTGTTTAGTTTTTGATAGAGGCAGCCGGGTTATTGTTAATTTTGTTATGGAGTGGTTTACTAGATAGGCGTCAGAATTATTATTTGGTTTTTTTTTTGAAATACTTTACAATAGAGGCAGCAGCTTTATTATTAGTTTTGTTCAGGTGTAGTTTACTGAGGAGGCAGCAGGGTTGTTATTACTTTCATTATGCAGTCATTTACTGCTGAGGCAGCGAGGTTATTATAATTTTTGACAGGGGGTAGTAAGTGAGGAGGCAGCAAGCTAATTATTTATTTTATTAGGGATTAGTTTTGTTCAGCAATAGTTTACTGTTGCGTCAACCGTGTTATTATTAAGTTTGTTCGGGAGTAGTTTACTGGAGAGGCAACAGTGTTTATATTAGCTTTCTTTGGGATTAGTTTACTGTAGAGTCAGTAGGGTTAATTTTAGCATTATTCGGGAGCAGTTTGCGATCGAGGCAGCGGGATTAGTATTATTCTTCTGGAGAGACTTGCAGAATTATTAACAGCTTCTTTTGGGAGTAGTTTACTTATGAGGCAGCAGGACTGGTATGAGTTTTGTTCAAGAGTCGTTTACTGAGGAGGCAGCAGTGTTATTATTTGTTTTGATCGGTACTAGTTTACTGCAGAGGTAGTAGGTTATTATTAGTTTTCTTCAGGAGTAGTTTATGACAGAGCTAGCAGGGTTATTATTACTTTTATTATGGAAAGGCTAACTGTTGAGACATCAGGATATTATTAGTTTTGTTCAGGAGTAGTTTACTGATGAGGCAGCAGGGTTATTATTAATTTTATTGTGCAGTTGTATCTGATAGTGGCAACAGGGTTATTATTATATTTATTAGGGAGTAGTTTACTGCTGAGGCAGCGGGATTATGATTAGCTTTGTTCGGGAGTTGTTTATCACAGGGGAAGCAAGTTTATTATTCACTTTGTTCGTGGGTATTTTACTGTTGTGGCAGCAGGGCCATTGTAATGTTGCTCGGGAGTTGTTTACAATAGATGCAGTATGGTTATTAGTTTTGTTCGCGATTAGTTTATTGTTGAGGCAGCAAGTTTATTATTCATTTTATTAGAAATGAGTTTACTGGAGAGGCAGCAGTTTTATTAATAGCTTTGTTTGGGAGTAGTATACTTATCAGGCAGCAGGGCTGGTATTAGATTTGCTGAAGAGTAGTTAACTGATGAGGCAGCAGGGTTATTATTAGTTTTTTTTTGGCTTTGGTTTACTATTGAGGCAGCCGGGTTACTATTAGCTTTGTTTGGCTGTCGCTTACTGTCGAGGCAGCAGGGTTATTAATAGTTTTGTTAGTGAGTAGTTTACTGGAGAAGCAGAAAGGATTATTATTAGCTTTCGTCCGGAGTAGTTTACTTCAGAGGCAGTAGGGATATGATTAGCTTTTCCATGGACTACTTTCCTGTTGAGGCAGCAGAGTTATTATTAACTTCGTGAGGGAGTAGTTTACTGTTGAGGCAGGAAGTTTTTTATTAGTTTGTCGGGGAGTAGTTTATTGGAGAGGCAGCAGGATTCTTATTAGATTTGTTAGGAAGTAGATTCATGTTGTAGCAGCAGGGATATTATTAATATTAATATTAATAGTAACATTAGCAAATTTGCTAATGATACGAAGCTTGGTGGCAGGGTGAAATGTGAGGAGGGTGTTAGGAGATTACAGGGTGACCTGGACAGGTTAGGTGAGTTGACAGATGCATGGCAGATGCAGTTTAATGTGGATAAATGTATAGTTATCCACTTTGGTGGGAAGAACAGGAAGGCAGATTACTACCTAAATGGAATCAAGCTAGATAAATGGGCAGTACAAAGAAATCTGTGTGTTCTTGTACATCAGTCAATGAAGGCAAGCATGCAAGTACAGCAGGTAATGAAGAAAGCTAATAGCATGCTGGCCTTCATAACAAGAGAGATTGAGTATAGAAGCAAAGAGGTTCTTCTGCAGCTGTACAGGGTCCTGGTGAGACCGCACCTGGAAATTGTGTGCAGTCTGGTCTCCAAATTTGAGGAAATGCATTCTGGCTATTGAGGGAGTGCAGTGTAGGTTTACGAGGTCAATTCCTGGAATGGTGGGACTATCTTATGTTGAAAGATTGGAGCGACTGGGCTTGTATACCCTTGAGTATAGAAGTCTGAGAGGGGATCTGATTGAGACGTATAAGATTATTAAAGGATTGGAAACTCTGAAGGCAAGAACTATGTTTCCGCTGATGGGTGAGTCCCCAACCAGAGGACACAGCTCAAATATAAGGGGTAGGCTATTTAGGACAGAGATGAGGAGAAACTTATTCAACTAGAGAGTGGTGGGTGTGTGGAATGCTCTTCCCCAGAAGGCAGTAGAGGCCCAGTCTCTGGATTCATTTCAGAACGAGTTGGATAGACCTCTCAATGATAGTGGAATCAAGGGTTATGGAGCTAAGGCAGGAACAGTATACTGATTGAGGATGATCAGCCATGATCATAATGAATGGTGGTGCAGGCTCGAAGGGCAGAATGGCCTGCTCCTGCCCCAAAAGTCTATTGATTGTTATGAGTTCTGTTTGGAGCAGTTTACAATTCAAGCAGACAGCTTATTATTAGTTTTGTTTGTGTTTTATTTACTCTCGAGGCGGCAGGTTTATTATTAGTTTTGTTATGGAGAAATTTATGAATGAGGCAGCAGGGTTATTATTCCTTTTGTTCGAGAGTACTTTGCTGCAGAGGCAGCAGGTTTATTTTTACTTTTCATCGAAACTAGTTTACTGGTGAAGCAGCAGAGTTTATATGAGCTTTTTTGGGGAGTAGTTTAATATCGAGTCAGCAAGGTTAACTTTAGATTTGAAGCTACTTTTCTGCTTGTTTGTCCAATATAGTGTTTACTACAGTCCTTGTAAGGTATTTTGTAAATGGCATTCATTTTGCTGATTGTTTGTACAGAGTCTTTTAAGTTCCTTATCCACTGTTTAACTGTGTTGGTAGGTTTGTGGGGTACAATGATGACAAGAGGTTTGAATAATCTGGAAGTCATTTCAGACATCTCTTTTATGTAGTGTAAACTGGCGAGGTTTTCTGGGCATGTTGTGTCTGCTTGCTTGGGTTTGATACTGAGGAAGTGGCAAACTGTGTTTATTGGCTACCCAATCTTTTTTTGAATACAGGTGAATAGGTACTTCTCTTCTGCTCTTCGTAGTTCCTCGGTGCTGTAGCGTGCGGCGGCTCGTTAAAATAATGGCCGAATGCAGCTTCATTTTTGGGTCTTCAGATGATTCCTTCCATTGTTCAGTATTTGGTGCGTGTGTGTTGTTTTCCTGTCGATACACATTTGAAGTTCCCAAATAAGTGTCAGCTCTACAGTGACATCTAGGAATGGCAGATTGTTGTTGTTGATTAGATTGCAGGAGAGACATGTTCCTGTGAAAATGAGGGATAAAAATGCCAAGATTAGGGAACCACGAATGACAGGCGAAATTGTGAGACTAGCTATGAGGGAAAATGAAGAATACATAAGGTCTAGGGGACAGACAAAGTTTTGGAAGAATATCAGGATTGTATGACAAATCTGAAATGAGGAATTAAGAGGGTTACAAGGGGTTATAAGATATCTTTATAAAATACAGACTTTTTTTCATATTTAAGGCGCAAGAGGGTGATTAGACAAAGGGTTGGCCCACTCAAGGACAAAGGAGGAAAGTTACACGTGGAGTCAGAGAAAATGGATGACATTCTTAATGAGAACTTTGCATCAGTATTCACCAAGGAGAGAGACATGACAGATATTGAGGTTAGGGATATATCTATGAGTACTCTAGGTCAAGGCATCAACAGGAATGAGGAAGTGTTGTATATTCTAAAGGCAATGAGGATGTACAAACCCCAGGTCCAGATGGTAAATGCAGGAAGCGAGAGAGAAAATAGCCAGACCCTTAAAAGCATCCTTAAGCATGGGAGAGGTTCCAGTGGACTACAGAATTGCTCAAGTTGACACTTGTTTAAAGAGGGTAGCAGGAGTTATTCAGATAATTATAGACAGATGAGCCTGAAATCAGTGGTCGCAAGTTACTAGAAAAGAAACTGCGGGATAGGATAGAGTCATAGTGTCATAGAGTTGTGCAGTATGGAAACAGGCACTTCTGTCCAACCCGTCCATGCCGACCAGATATCCCAAACCAATCTAGTCCCACCTGCTGGCACCCGGCGCACATCCCTCCAATCATTTCCTATTCATATACCCATCCAAATGCCTCTTAAATGTTGCAATTGTACCAGCCTCCACCACTTCCTCTGGCAGCTCATTCCATGGATAAGCCTATTTATCTTATCCATGCCACTCATAATTTTGTAAACCTCTATAAGGTCACCCCTCCACCTCGGACGCTCCAGGGAAAACAGCCACAGGCTTTTCAGCCTCTCCCTGTAGCTCAGATCCTCCAACCCTGGCAACATCCTTGTACATCTTTTCTGAACCCTTTCAAGTTTCACAATATCTTTCTGATAGGAAGGAGACCAGAATTGCACGCAATATTCCAACAGTGGCCTAACCAATATCCTGTACAGCCGTAACATGACCTCCGAACTCCTGTACTCAATACTCTAACCAATAAAGGAAAGCATACCAAACCCCTTCTTCACTATCCTACCTACCTGCGACTCCACTTTCAGGGAGCTATGGACCTTCACTCCAGGAAAATTAAGAAAGTTAGGCAACTAGAGCAGGAGCCTTTTGTGGATATACCCATTTCAAACAGGTATGCTGTTTTGGAAAATGTAGGAGGTGATGGATTCTCAGGGGAACGTAGCACAAACAGCCAAGTTTCTGGTATTGAGACTGGCTGTAATGCAACGAGGGGTACGTCGGCTTCCAAGAGATCAATTGTGTTAGGGGATTCTGCAATCAAAGGTACAGACAGACGTTTCTGTGGCCAGCTGAGAAAAAGCAGAGTGGTGTGTTGTTTCTCTGGTGCCAGGATCAAGGATGTCTCAGAGAGGGTGCAGAATCTTCTCACGGGGGAGAGGGGCCAGCAGGAGGTCATTGTCCACATTGGATCCAACGACATTGGATATATTGCCATTTGGAAGAAAATGGGCTTATGAATGATAGGCAACGTAGCTTTGTGCAGGGAAGGACATATCTTGCCAACTTAATCACATTTGTTGTGTTGCCTCCCAGGTGCCGTGGTTAGTGATGTCTTGCATTTTTTTTCGGAATCCTAGGGTGGGGGGTCGGTGGTGTGGGGTGGTGGGCGGCGTGGGTAGGGGGTGTTGGTGGGCGGGGGAGCAGCCCCAAGTTTTGATCCATGCCGGCACGAATAACATAGTTAGAAGAACGGATGGGGATTTAAGGCAGAAATTCAGGGAACTATGGTGGAAGCTTAGAGCTAGACAAATAGAGTTGTTATCTCTGGTTTGTTAACCATAACACATGCTAGCAAGGTGAGTAATAAGAATGGAGAGGAGTTGAACAGCATGTAGATAGGCCAATAAAAAGAGACGCCACTTTAGATTTGGTATTGGGTAATGAAACAGGCCAGGTGTTAGATCTGGAGGGAGGTGAGCCCTTGAGTGATATCGATCACAATTTGGTTATGTTTACTTCAGTGATGGAAAGGGATAGTAATGTACCGCAGGCAGGGGTTATAGCTGTGGGAAAGACAATTGTGATACAATTAGGCAATATTTAGGACGCAGAGTTTGGGGAAGGAAGATGCAGGGGATGGGCACGACTGAAATGTGGACCTTGTTCAAGGAACAGCTACTGTGTATCCTTGATAAGTATGTACCTGTCAGACAGGGAGGCAGTGTTCGAGTTAGAGAACCATGGTTTACTGTAGAAGTTGAATCTTTTTTCAAGACATAGTAGGAGGCTTATGTGAGGATGAGACATAAAGGCTCGCTTGAGAGTCTCGAGGATTGCAGGTTAGCCAGGAAAGACCTAAAGAGAGAGCTGAGAAGAGCCAAGAGGAGACATGAGAATTCTTTGGCAGGTAGGATCAAGGAGAACACAACAGCTTTCTATAGGCCAGTCAAGGACAGCAGTGATAAGTTGTGCACGGAGTCCACGGAGATAGGAGAGACACGAAATTAATAAAGAGGGTCATGAGGAGGAGGTGTTAGCAATTCTGAATAACTTAAAAATAGATAAATGTAGTCGGCCAGATGGGATTTATCCTGGGATTGTCTGGGAATCTAGAGAGGAGATTGCAGAGCCTATGGCTTTGATCTTTATGCTGTCATTGTCTTCAAGAATAGTGCTAAAAGACTGGATGATAGCAAATGTTGCCCCCTTGTTAAAGAAGGGAAAATCTTGGTTATAATTGACCAGTGAGACTTATACTGTTGTGGGTAAAATTTTGGAGAGGGTTACAAGAGATAATTACCGATAAGATTATAATCATCTAGAAATGAATAATTTGAGTAGGGCCAGTCAACACGGTTTTGTGAAGGGTAGGTCATGCCTCATAAAACTTATTGAGTTCTTTGAGAACGTGGCCAATCAGGTGGATGAGATAAAGCTTTTGATATGGATTTCAGTAAAGTGTTTGATAAGGTTCCCCCAGAAGGCTGTTGAATAAATCACGGGAGTAGGTGATTTAGCGGTTTGGATCAGAAATTGGCTCGCTGAAAAAAGACAGAGAGTGGTGGTTGATGCGAAATGCTCATCTTGGAGTTTAGTTGGTAGTGGTGTACAACAAGGATCTGTTTTGGGGTCATTGCTTTTTGTCATTTATAAAAATGGCCTGGATGAGGGCGTGAAAGTATGGGATCGTAAATTGCGGATGACACTAAGGAAGGTGGAGTTATGAATAGTGCCAAAGGATGTTGCAGGTTACAGAGTGACATTGATAGGCTGCAGAGCTGTCCTGAAAGGTGGCAAATGGAGTTAAATGTGGGAAAATATGCCGTGATTCACTTTGGAAAGAGTAACAGGAATACAGATTATGGTAATGGTAAGATTCTTGGCAGTGTGGATGAGCAGAGAGATCTCGGTGACCATGTACATAGATCCATGAAAGTTACCACCCAGGTTGATAGGGTTGTTAAGAAGTCATACGGTATGCTACCTTTTAGAGGGATTGAGGTTGAGGTCGTGTTGCAGCTGTACAAAACTCTGGTAGTGACGCACTTGGGAGAATTGCGTACAGTTCTGGGCACCACATTATACAAATTGATATGGAAGCATTGGAAAGGGTGCTGAGGAAATTCACCAGGATGGTGCCTGGTACGGAGGGAGGGTCTTATGAGGAAAGACTGAGGGATTTGAGGCTGTTTTCATTAGAAAGAAGAATGTTCAGAGGTGACTTAATAGAGACATATAAGATGATGAGATGATTATATATGGTGGACAGTGAGAGACTTTTTACCTCAGATGGTGATGGCTAGCATGGGGCGACATAACTTTAAATTGAGGGGTGAAAGATAGAGGACAGAGGTCAGGGTAGTTTCTTTGCTCAGAGATTGGTAAGGGTGTGGAATGCCCTGCCTACTAAATTAACAAACTTGCCTACTTTAAGGGCATTTAAATACTCAATGGATAAATGTATGGATGATCATGGAATGGTATAGATTGGATGAGAACATTCTGGCAATAGTACTGAAGAAGCGTGCTCCAGGACTTACCGTTCCTCGAGCCAAGCTTTTCCAGTACTGTTACAACACTGACATCTACCGGACAATGTGGAAAAGTGCCCAGGGAATATCCTGTACACAAAACAGGACGAACCCAACCCGGCCAGTCAATTAACTCTCCAGCATCAGTAAGGTGATGGAAGGGTTCATCAACAGGGCTATCAAACAGCAATATCCTGCTCAGTGACGCCCAGTTTGAGTTTCAGCTGGGTCATTCAGCTCCTGATCTCATTGCAGACTCGGTTCAAACATGGACAAAAGAGCTGAATTCCAGAGGTTAGGTGAGAGTAACAGACACTGATATCAAGGCTGCATTTGAACGGGTAGTTATCAAGGAACCATGGCAAAACTGGAACCAATGGGTACCAGGGACAATCATTCTACTGGTTAGAGTCATACTTCGCACAATGAAAGATGGTTGCGGTTGTGCAGCGTGAGTCATCTCAGTTCCAGAACATTTCTGCAGGAGTCCCTCTGGGTAGTGTCCTAGGCCCAATGATCTTCATCTGCTTCATCAATTACCTTCCCTCTCTCATAAGGTCAGAAGAGGGGATGTTTCCTGATATTTGCACAGTTTTCAGCATCATTCATGTCTCCTCAGATGCTGAAGCAATCTGTGTTCAAATGAAACAAGATCTCGACAATATCCAGACTTGGGTCAACAAGTGGCTAGTGGCATGCACGCCACACAAATGCCAGACCATGACCATCACCAATAAAAGACACTCTAATCACCACTACTTGACATTCAACAATATTACCATCACAGAATCTCCACTGTCAATTTACTTCGGTTACCATTGACCAGAAACTCAACTGGATTCACCACATGAACACAGTAGCTTCAAGAGCAGGTCAGAGATGAGGCAAGTGGTGGTACAGTGGTTAGCACTACTGCCACACAGCGCCAGAGACCCGGGTTTGATTCGTGCCTCAGACAAATGTCTGTGTGAAGTTTGCACATTTTCCCCGTGTCTGCATGGGTTTCTGCTGGGTGCTCCGGTTTCCTCCCACAGTCCAAAGATGTGCAGGTTGGGTGAATTGGCCATGCTAAATTGGACGTAGTGTTAGATTAAGGGGTAAATATAGTTGAATGCGTCTGGATGGGTTGCTCTTCAGAGAGTCGGTGTGGACTTGTTGGGCTGAAGGGCATGTTTCCACACTGTACGTAATTTAATCTAAGTACCTCATGTCCTGACACCCCAAAATCTGTCCACTCTCCACAAGGCACACGTCAGGAGTGTGATGAAATAGTCCCCACTTGGCTGGATGCGTGCAGCTCCAACAATACTCAAGAAGCTTCACACCATCCTGGACAAAGCAACCCGCTGGATTGGCACCACATCTACGAACATTCAATTGCTCCATCATCGGCGCTCAGTGTGTGCTACCTACAAGATGCACTGAATAAATTCACCAAAGATCTTGAGACAGCACCTTGCAAATCCCCAACACTTCCATCTAAAAGGACAAGGGCAGCAGGTACTTGGGAACACCACCACCTTCCAGTTCCCCTCCAAGCCACTCACCACCCTGACTAGGAAATATACCGCCATTCCTTCACGATTGTTGGGTGAAAATCTTGCAATTCCCTCCCTCTAGCATGGTGGGTCAACCCACAGCAAGGGGACTGCAGTCGTTCAAGATGGCATCTCACCACTACCTTCTCAAGTGCAAATAGGGATGGGCTATCAATGTTAGCCAGCCAGTGTCGCCCAAGTCCCACAAATGAATAATAAAAACACTCTCCGATTTAAACCTTTGTTTCTGAAATGCTGGGGCTCCTGTCATTTTGTAAACCTGACCCGAAACATTACAGCGTTGACGGCTTATAATGATGGAACAGTCTGGAGAATTTGATAGGGGAGGAGGGTGAAGATGCCAGACAAAGGAATTGTGATGGAGAGGCAGAAAGGAAGAGAGCGAGAGACAGATGTGGAGAGAGAACGAAATGGTCAGACGATGGACAGAATGAAAGGGAGCATCCGAGAAACAGAAAATCAATATGAAGGGCTTCTCGGACGCTACCTGACCGGCTGTTCATTTCCAGCATCACTCTAATCTGGACTCTAATTTCCATCATCTGCAGTCCTCACATCGCCTGGAGAGAAGGGGAGGAAGACCCACGACTAAGGGAGTCTAGACAGAAGGAAAAGGACACAGCAGGACACGGAGAGAAAGAAAATGTAAAATCACAGCCTCTGTAAATGACATTTTGACCCTAAGCCACTTGTTGCAATATAGGGCACTGTTGGAGAGTCGACCAATTATAAATTCGCAACTTCACCTGCACCTCCACACACATCATTTACTGTATCTGCTGCACCTGATGTGGTCTCCTGTACATTGGTGAGACATGCCGCCTACTTGCGGACCGTTACTGGGAACACCTCTTCGACACTCGCACTAACCAACCCAACCGCCCCGTGGCTGAACTTTTTAGCTACCCCTCCCACTCAGCCAATGATATGCATGCCCTTGACCTCCTCCATCGCCAGACATTGGCCATACGACACCTGGTGGTAGGGCGCCTCTTCTTCCGCCTAGGAACCCTCCAACCACACGGGATGAAAGTAGATATCTCCAGCTTCTACATTTCCCCTCCCCCATTTTATCTCAGTCTCAACCCTCGGATTCAGCAGCGCCCTCTTGACCTGCAATCTTCTTCCCGACCTCTCTGCTCCCACCCCTTCTCCGGTCTATCACCTCACCCTCACCTCCTTCCACCTATCGTATTCCCAGCGGTCCTCCCCTGAATTCCCTCCCCCTACCTTTTATATCAGCCTGCATGGCACACTAGCCTCATTCCTGAAGAATGGCTTATGCCCGACACGTCGATGCACCTACTCTTTGGATGCTTCCTGGCCTGCTGTTTCTCCAGCACCACATTTTTCAACTCTGGTATTCCAGCATCTGCAGTCCTCACTTTCTAAACATTTATAGAGGCCACACACCGATATTGTGAAATTGACAAACACTAGTTTATTTCTTACGATATCGTGGAAATGAGTAATTGACCAGACTGATACGAAACTGACACTTTGCACAGTTAAGTCAAGGATTCTCTTCCCCAAGCTGCAGATACAGTTTTTATCGTGTTACAGTAGTGTTACAGTAGTGTAGTGTTAAGTACAAGACAAGATGAATTAAATTACATTCAATGGAATACAATCGGCTGGCCTGTCGTAGCAATCAGGTAATAACTGTAACAGCATTTGCCGTTCCTCTGCCAGAGGAGGTGCTAATGTCCAGTAGTCTGGTTCCAATGGGCCTGCAGGGTGATACGTATTCTTGTCAGGTATCTGAATGCCACTCAGTCTAGGGAGGCTTTGTGGAGCTTCAGTACCTGAGAGCACGATGGATGCCCTCAGGGCTGCAGGAGCAGTGATGCTATTGAGAGATAGGAAGTCTGTTATTTATCATCAGAGGAGTGTATTCCTTCAGTCTGGAAGCTGTTTAGGTAATGTCTTGTTTTGCTGATTAGTTCCTGAGCTGGTTGTAGTCAAGCTGAGGGATTATGGGTATGCTCTGTTTCGTTAAGAACAGACATGGTTTCTGTGAACAAGTATGGGCAGGCAGTGGTTTTTTTCCTCCTACAATTCACCTTTTATTGTTTTTGTCAGGGAAGCGCTGAGTTAGGCGTAGAGGTGAAGGCGGGCGGGGTGGAATGTATCCAGAGCCAGGGGAGGATCGGAATCAGTGGGGTCTGATTCGGAGTCCGAGTCTGAAACCAAATATTTTGTCTCGGTGACAAAGTTATTATCCCAGTGGACCTTCACGTGTTGGGTGGCAAGGTCAGGGCAGGAGGGTAGCAGCATTGAGCACAAGCTCAGACAGCACATTGTAATAGCCATGACAAGAACTGCAATAACGACAATAATAATAGTGAGGACTATGAGACCCTGGAACTAGGCCGTGCCACAGGAGCCCAGCCAGGAGCTTGCCCAGTTCCATGGGTCACATTTTGGTTTTTGGTTGTGCAGTACAGCGGGAGCCTGTTGGATATGCTGGGCTGAGTTAGTAATATTCCCATTGGGCCCGTGTATGTAAGTGCAGCAATCAGAGCCGATGAGGGCACATGTGCCCCCTTTCTCCCCCAGCAGATAATCCAGGGCAGATCTGTTATATTGGGTCACAGTGTGAACGGCAACAACTTCCGCATTTATCTGGGTATGCGCTTTGGATGTAGCATTGGCTACCTCCTCCAAGGGGATGGCCAGCAGCTGGGCTTCTATTTACAATCGATTGGCTGCACAGGTGGGTGAAAAGACAGAGAATCTGGTCAAGGGTGTTGAGGGTTCACTTCCTGGGAGACGGTGGCTTAGTGAAGGGAGAAGACTGGGAATGTTATACAAATGGGTCCACGTACACAACATAGCATCTCCTGGTCCAGGATAACAGGAAACAAGGAGAAGCTTTGTGATTGTAAATAAAGCAAGTGCCATCATAGGTTCTCCGGCGGTCGGTTTGGGTTCCTGTTCAGGTGGTGGTGAAAGTGGGGTTTTGCCTGTTACTGATGAGGATGCGAAGGTTCAGTGTCCTGCCTTCTGCTGTGGACTGACTTGCTGAGGGGACCAGGAGCAACAAGTTGGCGCGAGCATTCCATCTGAATGGATGGCTGTTTTTCAGGCTGATCGATCTGATAGGTGTTCCCTGTCAGGGAGTGTCTGTGAGGAGTAGGGCCGGGGTTCATGGGAAAGATTGTATGAGTGATAGAACCATCCCTTAAAATTGTTTAACGGGTACTCTGCGGATATCCAGCAGGCTCGAGAATTACCTCTGTTAGATCCCATTCACGGCGGTAGGCTGAGAGAGGTCACTTCAGGGGCCCTGTCCCGTCCCACCCACCATTCAGCCATGCCTGATTCATTAAAGGGGATGGCTCTCAGGGGAATGTCCCCTTGGGAGTGCATAGGGACATGAGCACAAACCCAACAGCCACTCTGGCTGACCCTCTGAGCATGCACACAAGTCATACAAAGGAATGTATTGACCAGTGACTCGCGAACGGTAAGGTGTCTCACTGCATGATCCTGGTTCCAGTCATGCCGTGGCAGGATGTTCGGGGGAAGTATAAGGATGGTGATGGCTGTGGCGATTAGCTGGATTTTCCACGGGGTGTGGAACTGTCGTTTGCTGTGCTTCTTGGTTGTTGTCTTTTGGGGGTGGAGCTCATTTGCAGCAGGTACCGTGTGTCCAATCAGGTTTTGCCTTTATTTTGTCAGCTGTCGGGGTTATCAGAGGCACCAAATATGGAATTTTCCACCGAGGAGAGACAGAATCGTTTTCCCAGTGATTTGAACACTATATAGTCCCCAGGTAGGAACGGATGAGGTGGCTCCTGATGGGTGTGGGCCTCGCTGCCTTTATCAAATCATGGTGAAAGTTAATGAGGGCTTGGCCCTAATCCAACAAAGCCTCCTGTGTCGGGGTAGTGTTGTATCTGTTGAGAGGTTTGGGCAGCCTGCCACAAAGAGCATGGGTCTTCCCATAAATTATCCAAAATTGGGATGTAGGAAAAACTTTAGGATAATATTTGGGGCGAACTGAATTGATGGTAACACCACATTTGAGGAGACAATATTTGGCAGATGTTGGGCGAAATATTTGTGTGGGGGGTGTGCAACATCTGAGGAAGGGTAATATTCTTTTGTGGTGACTCAAGATTTTGGAATGGGGAAATTACAGTGATGGTGGGGCAATGTTGTGGGGTAAAGACAACGGCAAAAGTGGGATGTAGTGAAACGTGTTGAGGGAATATCTGCTGGGACAAAAAAGCGAAGTGGAGGGTGTGAAATGGGGTGTGTATGGGGTTTCAAAATTGGATGACACAACATTCGAGAGGTCACATTTGCCAGGGAGTCATGTTCAGTAATTTTGGACAGAGAAAAAATTGGAGGGGCGCAGAAAAAATGCAGAGAGGGAGGGACAGAAAGGTGGAGATAGGGGACAGAAAAAATGCAGACAGAGAGGGGTGGGTGACACACAGCTGGAGGGCATGGACAGGCAGAGGGAGAATGAAATAAAGAGTTGAGAGTGTGCCAGACAAAGACGCAGGAGAGAAAGACAGAAATACCAAAAGAGAGAAAGGAGGAGACACTTAGAGAGAAAGATACAGGGACACAAAGTGAGAAACAATGAGACATAAAGTGACAATGTGAGAAAGAGACAGGAAGTCATTGAGAGACAGGCATGGAATCAGGAAAGACGCAGTCTGAAAAGGTGATGCTCACCATTACTGTGGGTCCCAGCACTCTCTCTCTCTCGCTGATTTCTCACACTCCCTCGCTCCCATCAGGGATAGACACTGCTCCTGGGATTCACTTCAGGCAGGGCCTGTTTCAGGAACGGGTTGGTAAAGGTTCAAAACTGGAACTGAGCTTCCAGCAGTATATACACACACACACACACACACACACACACACACACACACACACACACACACACACACACACACACACACACACACACACACACACACACACACACCAGACCTGAGATCCACATAGAGACAAGGCTGCCGTTTCAAACCAGGAAGAAAGCGCTTTTATTCAGACAAGGGAACAGTCTTCTGCAGTCAAGGAATACAGATTTTGTCCCACAGGAGAACATCGTATTTCCACACAGACAAACACATGTGTGAGTGGAATAAACTTAACCAGTAAATTTAGTGAGTTTATGAGAGTGAACATCAAACTATTTTACAGATGAACACGAAGGACTAATGAATCTATTGTAACAGTGAGCGTTTGTTTTTTGTACAACTGATCACGAGTGTGTTAGACGCATTCACCGCCTCCCTGATAATGCTTGAGGCACATCACAGCACTGTCTTACTCACTCAATGGTTAAACCTAGGCTAGTGTCATTTACTGCACACGCAGTCTGTGTGTGTATATGTTTCTGTGTGTCTGCATATATGAGTGAGTCAGTGTGTCTGTGTGTGCGCAAGTTCTTTGTATCTGTATAGATATGCGAGTCAGTGTGTCTGTATGTGTGCATGTTTCTGTGTCTGTCTGTGTGTCGGTGTGTGTTTCTGTGTATCTGTATGTATGTCTTTGTCAGTGCATCTGAATGTGACAATGCTGTCACTTTTACAAGCTTATTTTGTCCTTCATATTTTTAAAACATCTATGAGACATAAAATCAGAAATTAGACCATTCAGCCCATCGAGCCTGCTTCACTATTCAATCAAGGCTGCTACGTTTCTCATCCCTATTCTCCCTGTAACACTTGATCCACTTGATAGTTAAGAAATTATCTAACTCCGTCTTAAATATATTCAAATCCTGGCCTCCACAGCTTTCTGAGGCAGTGACTTCCATAGATGCATCACTATTTGGCTGATTCATTTGTTCCTTGACTCCATTTAAAAATGTCTTCCCTTTCCGCTACAGCTGTTCCCAAGGTCAGAGTCTTTCCTACTAATGGAAACATCTTCCCAACATCCATTCTGCCCAGGACATTCAGTATTCCAGATTTCAATTAGATCCCTACTCATTCTTCTGAACCCCATCCAGTGCTGACCCAGAGTCCTGAGACATTCCTCATACGTTAAGCTTTTCATTCCTGGGGCCATTCTCGTGAAAGTTCTCTGAACAGACTCCAGGGCCAGTCCATCCAGGAGCGTCAGAGATAAAAGTGATGAACTGATAGCGTGTATCAGTGCTTGGGAATATGATGTTGTGGCCATAACAGAGACGTGGATTTCACAGGGGTACGGATGGTTGCTAGATGTTCCAGGGTTTAGAACGTTTAAGAATAAAAGGGTGGGTGGAAAAAGAGGAGGGCTGTAGCATTGCTAATCCGGGGGTGCATCACAGCAAAAGAAAGAAAGGCTGTTGAGGGAGGTTTGTCTCCTGAGTCAGTATGAACAGCAAAGGAGCATCCACCTCATTGGGGGTTTCCTACGGACACCCTAATAGCAGAAGAGAGATCAAAATACTCATAGGCTAGCAGATTTTGGAAAAATGCAGATGGAGCAGGGATGTTACTATGGGTGACTTCAACTTTCCCAATATTGACTGGAACCTCCTTAGTTCAGATGATTTGGATGGAGCTATTATTGTCAGGTGTGTTCAAGATGATTTCATTACTCAGTATGAGGACAGGTCGACGAGGGGAAAGGCCATTTTGGATTTGGTGCTCTGTAATGAGCCAGGACAGGTGTCAGATCTAGCGGTGGGAGAAAAGTTTGGCCACAGTGACCACAACTGCCTCACATTTACCATTGCCTTCGAAAGGGAAAGGAGCAGTTACCAAGGGAAGATATTTAATTCGGGAAGAGGAAATTATGATGCTATCAGACAGGAGTTGGGAAGGACAGATTGGGAGCAATTGATCCACAGAAAGTGCATAACAGACATGTGGAGAGTGTTTAAGGAGCAGTTGATGCGAGTGTTGTACAAATTTGTCCACTGACACAGGCAAGAATAGGTAAGATTAAGCAGCCTTGGATGACAAGAACAAAGGAGCGTCTCATTAAAAGGAAGAAGGTAGCTTATGTGAAGTGGAGGAAGCAAGGATCGAGAACAGCTTTAGAGGATTACAGGCTTTCTGGAAAGGAGCTCAGAAGGATAGCAAGGAAGGGGCATTAAAAAGGCTTCGCAGGAAGGGTTATGGAGAACCCAAAGGCATTTTACTCATTTGTGAGGAATAAGAGAATGTCGGGTCAGTCAGGGATAGCGTACGGAACTTGCGTGTGGAATCTAAGGAGATAGAGTAGGTCTTAAATCAGTTTTTTTTTGCTTCAGTTTTCACTAAGGAAAGGGACCTTGTTGTGAATGAGAACTTTGAGGATCTGGAAAACAGGCTTGAACAGATCAAGATTGATGAAGTTGATATCTTTGGTGATGGCCACCACATTGAGCTCTGTCCCGACCCTCTCTTGATTTTTTTTAGGGATATTAATCATGTCCTCCACAATAAAGACTGATGCAGAATAATTATTCAATTCTTCAGCCATTTCCATTTCCCCACCACTATCTTTCCACGTTATTTGCCAGAGGCCCAATGTCCACTTCTTCCTCTCTTTTGCCCTACATTTGTCGAAAGAAACTCTTACGGTATTGCTTGTTATGACTGGCTAGCTTACCCTCATATTTCATTGTGATCCTCCTTATTTCTTTTGTTGCCCTCCATTGGTCTTTGCAAGTGCCTAATGCTTTGGTTTCCCACATCCTTCCCCAAATGATCTGTTTTCTCTTACTTTTACAATATCGCTGAATTCCCTGGTCAGCCATGATTACCTCATCCTCCCACAACCATGCTTCTTTTCCCTTGGGATGAATCTCTGCTGTGTCTCCTGAGTTGCTCGCAGAAATTCCTGCCATTGCTGTTCCACTGCCTTTCCTGATACATTCCTCTCCCGGTCAATTCTACCCACCTCCTCTCTCATGCCTCTATAGTTGGCTTTATTCAGCTGTAATACTATTAACATTGATTCCAAAATCTCTGTCTCAAATTGCAGAGTAATTTCAGACATACTATGATCACTGTCTGCTGAGGATTCCTTCACCTTAATCTCCCTGATCAAGTCTGCTTCATTACACATCTCTAAATCCAGGATTGCCTTTTCCCTACTGGGCTGCACCACAAGTTGGTCCAAAAAGCGATTTCAGACATTCCACAAATTCACTTTCTTGCGATCTGTGCCTAACCTGATTTTCCCTGCATATTGAAATCCCCAATGATCACTGTAACTTTGCATTTCCTGCAAATCTTTTGCATCACCAGTTTTATCTTGCGCCCCATCTCGTGACGACTGTTTGGAGACCTGTATATATTTTCAACTATGATTTTGTTTATGGTATGCAGTTCCTCAATTCCATCGACACGGATAAGAGAGGTTGTAAAGTCAGAGGTGTTGAAGGGGCTTGAAAGAGCCGAGGTTAACAGTGGCAGGGGATTGGCCAGTTCTCCCAGTTCAGGGTTTTCTTTCCAGTTTGGTTTAGTTGTGGCAGTCACAAGATGCTGGATCCCAGAAAAGATGCCAATCTTCAGCAGATGAATCCTAACTTACTTTCGCTCTCAATTGCGTTCGGTATTGTTCCCTTCTGCCCTCAAGAATCTGTTTCAGTTTACCTATTTTAGTAAAGTGTGTGTTCTGGGATGTCTGGATTGGAACAGTCCCTTCATTTATTTGCTGTATCTGGGTGGTGACGTTTTCCAATAACGACGTTATTTTAAATTCGATTTTCTTTTGTTATACTGTTGTGTTGTAATAAATTCTGTTTTGCTGAAAGGTGAGTGGTCTGACCAGCTGCATCACAGCTGGAATATTGATTTCCCATCTGCCTTTAAAATAAAACGTTAAGATCTACGCTACCTTCTCAATATATTTTGACGTGGTCTGGCATGGTCCATAACAATATATGTCTGTATGTTTCGGCGTGTGAGTGCGTTTGTATTGTATGGTTCTGTGTGTTTGTCTGTGTCAGTATAAAAGTATGTTTGCACTTGTGCACCTCAATTTGTGTCTGTTCCTGTTTTTGTGTATGTATGAATCTATGTTGGTCTGTATGTTTGTGTGTATAAATGTGCCTGTGTGTGTCTCTTTGTATCTGATTCTCTCCATGTAACTGTCTGCGTGTCTATCTCAATTGAACTATCTCTGCATATTTGTAGCGATGAGTTTGTGAGGTAGTGTATATGGATGTGTGTGTTTGTCTGTATCTGTGTGTGTGTATCTGTGTGCGTGTGTGTATATGTGCATCTGTGTGAGTGTGTGTGTATCTGTGTGGAGGCGTGCGTGGGGGTGTGTATTTGTGAGTGTGTGTTTATCTGTGTTGGTGCATGTGCATGTTGTGTATGTGCGTGTGTGTGTATCTGTGTGTGTGTGTATGCATGGTTGTGTGTATCTGTGTACGTGTGTGCACCTGTGTGAGTGCGTGTGTGTTTGTATCGGTGTGTGTGTAAGTCTGTGTGTATCTGTGTGCTTGTGTGTGAACCTATGTGCATGTGTGTCCGTGTGCATTTGTGTGTGTATGTGCGTGTGTATCTGTGTTTATGTATCTGTGTGTGCGTGTGTGTGTATCTGAATTTGTGTGTATGTATGTGTGTGCCTACGGATATTTGCGTGTGTATCTGTGCGTATGTGTGTGTGTATGTGTATATGTGAATGTATCTGTGTTCGTATATATGTGTGTGTGTATATCTGTATGTGTGTGTGTATGTATGTGTTTGAGTGTATCTGTGAGTGCAGGCGTGTTTATGTATGTGTGTCTGTGTGTGTATGTGTATCTGTGTGTTTGTGTATATGTGTGTGTATCTGTGTTTGCATGTATGTATATGTGTGTGTATATATGTGTGTGTATCTGTGTGTATGTTTGCGTGTGTGTATCTCTGTGTGTGTATTGTGTGTGTGTTTGTGTGTGTATCTGTGTGTGTGTATGTACCTGTGTGTGTCTATGTATGTATGCATGTGTATGTGTGTATATGCGTGTGTGTATCCGTGTGTTTGTGTATGTGTGTGTGTGTGCGTGTGTGTAGGATTCAGGTCTCCATTTTGCCAGAGCGGCGAGGAAAGAAGGAGGAGTGAAGGGAAGGTAAGGGCTTAATTTATATTTGGGCAGTGGCTAAACATGTGTCGTATCTGCCTCCCGAACCCCTCCTCGAACCAGAAGATAAAGAACCTGTAAGGTAAGGCTTTTATTTCTTATTTTTCTATTCCATTTGCTTAAGTGCATTGTTTGGTTTTAGTTGGTTCCTGCAAAGCAAAGCTTACAAGGGCAGGGGACTTCATAGCCGTGGCATGTGCCTCTTGCTTGATATGGGAGTTTAGGATCGTGTCTAACATAACAGGCTCTTACACTTCCAAAAGGTGTGTCCAGCTGTAGCTCTTGTTTGACTGCATGACGGCTCTGGAGCTGTGGATGGACTCACTGTGGAACATCCGCGATGCTGAGGAGATCGTGGAAAGCACGTTTAGTGAACTGGTCACACCACAGGTTAGGATTACTGAGGGAGGCAGTGAATGGATGACCAAAAGACAGAAAATGTGCAGAAAAGCAGTGCAGGTGTCCCCTGCAGTCATCTCCCTCTAAACCAGGTATACTGTTTTAGATATTGTTGGGGGAGATGGTTCACCAGGGGAGGGCAGCAGTTGCCAGGATCATGGCACCATGGTGGGCACTGCTGTTCAGAAGGGCGGGAAGAAGACTCGTAGGACCATAGTCATAGAGGATTCTACTGTGAGGGGAGTGGATAGGCGGTTCTGTGGCAGAAAACAGGACTCCCGGATGGTATGGTGCCTCCCAGGTGCTCGGGTCAGGGATGTCACTGATCGGCTGCAGAGCATTCTAAAAGGTGAGGGTGGCCAGTCAGTTGTCTTGGTGCATACAGGCACCAACGATATAAGTAGAAAGCTAGATGAGGTCCTGAAAGAAGAATGCAGGGAGCGAGGAGAGAGGTTAAAGTGGAGGACCTCAAAGGTAGTGATCTCTGGATTACTACCGGTGCCAAGTGCTATGCAGTGCAGAAATGAAAAAATAGGCAGGATGAACAGGTGGCTTGAGAGATGGTGTAGGAGGATAGAGTT
Organism: Hemiscyllium ocellatum; assembly: GCF_020745735.1. Classification (NCBI taxonomy): domain Eukaryota; kingdom Metazoa; phylum Chordata; class Chondrichthyes; order Orectolobiformes; family Hemiscylliidae; genus Hemiscyllium; species Hemiscyllium ocellatum. The sequence continues at coordinate 1,197,134 of NC_083436.1, read as the reverse complement.
CAGATTTGGTGGACATTGGAACCGGTTCCGGGGAAGGTGGGACTATTACAAAAGGGACGGTCTACATCTGAATCAGACCGGTACCTAAGTCCTTGGGGGACTTTTTGATACCGCTGTTGGGGAGGTTTGAAACTAATGTGGCAGTGGACTGGGAACCATAAGAGAAAACAAGAAGACAGCGAGGTGGACACTGGAGACTGTAAGAATTATGAAGATAACATTAATAAAGGGATGAATAGGCAGAGAAGTGCTGCAGGACTGGAAGGGTGCTCATGTCTATTACCAACTTAATAGAGTTCTTCGAGGAAGCGACCAAGTTATTTGGTGATGGCTGTTGATGTCATAGACATGGACTTTAATAAGGCGTTTGGTTAGGTTCCCCATTGTAGACAAATGGAGAATGTGAAGTCACATTGTACGCAGGCTGTTCTCACTAGGTGGATAAAGAGCAACAGGAGACAGAGAGTAGTAGTTGAAGGGAGTTCCTCGAAATGGAGAACGGTGACCAGTGCTGTTCCACAGGGGTCAGTGTTGGAGCCACTGTTGTTTGTAATATACATAAATTATCTAGAAGAGGGCACTGTTGGTATGATAAGCAAGTTTGTAGATGACATAAAGATTGGTGGAGTAGCAGAAAGCATAAGTGACTGTCAGTGAATATAGGAGGATATAGATAGACTGGAGAGTTGGGCGGAAATGTGACAGATGGCTTTCAATCCAAACAAATGTGATGTGTGCATTTAGGTAAGTCTAATTCTAGACCGAATTATACAACGAATGGAAGTGTCTTGGGAAAAGTTGATAGGCAGAGAGATCTGGGAGTGCAGGTCCATTGTACCCTGAAGGTTGCTGCACAGGTGCAGAGGGGTCAAGAATGCATATGGTAAGCTTGCCTTCATTGGACGGGGTATTGAGTATAAAAGCTGGCAAGTCATGTTAAACTTGCACAAGACTTTGCTTCGGCCGCATTTAGAATACTGCGTACATTTCTGGTTGCCACATTACCAATATGATCTGGACGCTTTGGAGGGGGTGCAGAGAAGGTTTATGGGGATGTTGCCTAGTATGGAAGGTGCTAGCTATGAAGAGAGGGTGAGTAGGTTAGGTTTATTTTCACTAGAAAAAAGGAGAGTGGGGGGGGGGGACCTGATTGAGGTTTACAAAATCTCGAAGGGTATAGACAGGGTGGATAGAGACAAGGTTTTTCGAAGGGTGAAGGATTCAATAACGAGAGGTCATGCTTTCAACGGGAGAGCTGGAAGGTTTAAGGGGATACCTCACACAGCAGATGGTGGGCATTTGGAACGCGTTGCCAGCAGAGGTGGTAGAGGTAGGCACGGTAGATTAATTTAAGATGCGTATGGACACATGCATGAGTAGGTGGGGAGCAGAGGGATACAAATGCTTAGGAATTGACAGACAGGTTCAGACAGTACATTTGGATCGACTCAGGTTTGGAGTGCCGAAGGGCCTGTCCCTGGGCTGTAAGTATTCTTTGTTATTTCTCTCTCTCTCTCTCTCTCTCTCTCTGTGCGTATCTGTGCTGAACTGTCTCCGCTGATCTATGTTTACTCTTTTTGTTGCTGTGTGCACATCAGCTGCTGTAGATGTGTGTGTGTATTAATGTGCATCTCTTTGTCTCAGTGTGTCCCTAAGTCTGTGTCACTGTGCAGTGGGATCTCTGTTATTCTGGGGGTGAATACATTGAAATGGTGTTTACCTCTCTTTCCTCTTTCCTTCTGTCTGTCTATCTTGTGTGTAAAGTGATACAATTGCCGTATTGGTTTGTATCTCCAAATGTGTGTCTCTATTCGTTTGTGCCTGTGGATCTGTCTCTTGTTGCAATGGGACTGGAGGGAAGTTTTAATGAATAAGTATACCTCAAAGCCTGAGTCTCTTTTGCACATCCCCTCCCTTCCCCACCCCGGCACAAGCCGATTGTATTTAATGTGATACAATGCCACCCTCTGCTGGGTCTCGACGTGCCACTAAGTGAGTGGATGATCTTTTCTGTGGTGAGAGCATCACAGCTTGTGAATCTCTCATGTTACACAGTTATGTTATTCTTCAAACAATTTCTTTGGTGACACAACATTTTTGGCCGACTGATGTTGCATCCGAGATATGAGCAAAAAGAAACAAAAATGGGAGGTCGAGAGAAGGAGGGAGACATTATGAGAATGAGAGTTGGATATGGAGACAGAGATGAAATCTGCTGAAGCCAGGTCAGATTCAGTGATCCTGAGGTGAAACTAAAGGTCAGAGTGACTTAAACCCAACTCCTGAGCTGGGCACTGGTTCCCTCCCCTTCCCTAATGACCAAGACCTGGGGCTGAGTCTGTCTCTCTCCAGTTCAGCTGCTTCAACACAAACAACAAAATGGTTTGTTATGCTGCTTGGTAATTCTTAATGAAGAATTTTATTTTTACAGATAGAAGTGATAGATACATTCAGTGGAATGGTGCCTTTTTTCACTGATCCCCGAGTAGAGAAACATTGAAATGTGTCCCTGTAAACCAATATTGTGTACGCTTGGAAAACCAACACTGCCCTCAATCTGTTACCAAAGTGACAGGCTGTTTCGTTGCTGGAGCATTCAACTGATATGAGAAAATCCAGGATGGATTGACTAATGAGTAAGTTTGATCGATTGATGAATTTGGGTAAAGGGATATTTCAGCACATTCTTCAGCTGTTGTCTGAACTTAGTCTGGATAACAGCGTAAATCGCAGTGTTAGTGCAGCAACTGAGGAGCTGCAGCATGAAGCCCAATTCCCGCACAAAGCGATGCAGATACACAGAGGCATATGCCAAATTATACATCCGATTCCATATCGAATACAGCATTAATGTTGACCATAACAGGATGAAATTGGCCGAGATCACAAACAATAAAATGATAGATGTTTTTCGATTTTGCATTTCTGTATCATGGTGAATATCCCCATTGGTGTGAATCCGGAGTCTCCTGCGGGCTCTGCTGGTCACTAAAATATGTCTGATGGTGAAAACATTGAGCAACAGAACCAGGAGAAATGGGAGAGCTGGAGTTAGAACGTGATGGAGGAACTCGATTGTGACCCAGACACGAGAAGATAGAACACCGTTCATTGTGTAACAAAACCAGGGAGCGTTTGCTGACCGATAAAGACCTGTGAGCATGAAATACCAGAAAATGTTCTTTAAACAGCTCAGCACAGTCACTGTTCCCAGAACCACAACCGCCGTTTTCACACTGCAATATTTATTTTTCAGCTTCTGGCAACAAATGGCTACAAATCGATCAAAAGTGAAAGTGACGGTGAACCAGACAGAGCAGTCAGTAGCTGCATAAAGCAGGACGGCGTGGATATTACACACGGGCATTTCCCCCAGGAAATAAAACTGCTCCCGATAAACAATGGGAATGTGTCTCAATATCAGGTCGAGGATAATGACCAGTAGATCCGTCACTGCCATTGCCCCCAGGTAATGTCTGACACATGGAGACAATCCACAATCTTTATAATGCAGAACGAAGATCGTCATGACATTAACTGTGAGGAAGGAAAACCAACAATTTAGACATCAACCTGAAGAATATTTTACAATTGATTGAGATCGGAGTGAGATTTTCAAGATGAAATGTTCAGAGATTTATTGCTGTAGTTGTAGATGGAAGAACATATGGTAAATTCTGAATTACTGACAGAAATGTGATGTAATATAGAAGAAACCCTACCTCCCTAAACGCACAGACATGCATCTATCAGAACAATGGTTTCCAGAATAATCCCATACACTTGATCACTCAAAAGCAGACAGGTCACTTCTTTACAGTTCCTAAGGCAGAGAGTAAACATTGCCGTCCTGACGAATTCACTTCCACTTCTTTGAAGACAAACGGACGTTAGAAATGCCAGTCTTTAAGTCTAAATTGTGGTCGATCGATTCTCTGAGGTGAAGAAATGTAAATGTAAGGAAAAGCCTTTTAACTGCCTGAGGAGACTTCGAAACTTTGTTTTCTTCGCTATAGAATGGGATCTTTGCCCTTGGGATTTTATTTTCTTTCAATTTAATGTCATCCGGCTGTTCACAAATAATGTCAGTTTTAGAATGTTGTGGAGAATTTTGCTTATAGCATGATCAAGAGAATGTTGGATATAAAGTTTTCAGGGGTCAGTTACAGAATGTTCCGGGGAATGTAGATTGTAGAATTTTCCGAGAAATGTTGGTAAAAAGAATGTTCTGAAGAATGTTGGAAAAAGATTTTTCCAGGGAAGGAGGGTCAGAGAATGTTCTGGAGAATGCTGTTTATGGAATGTTCCATAGAATGTTGGTTATAGAATGTGTTAAGACAATGTCAATAATAGAATATTCTGGAAATGTTGGTGATGGAATATTCAGAGAATGTGACTTGTAGAATGTTCCAGAAAATACCATTTATAGAATGATCCGGAGAATGATAGTTATAGAATGTGTTGGAGAATGTCAGTCATAGACTGTTCCGGAGGAATGTTGGTTAGAGAATTTTGCAGAGAATATCAGTTTGAGAATGTGATAGCGTCATAAAAAGCCGCATCACTAAGTCCCTTCTGTCCATTAAGTTTGGTGAAATCCACTCAGCGTCATGGTGAAAATCTTTCTCCAAACCCAACTCAACTGGAACTTTCCGCACAGAAATTATAAGATTAAGGCAAAAACTTGAGGGTTTGATATACGATTCTCTGTAAACAATCATACAGATGTCAACTTTTACTTGGAGATCTACCACACCTCGTTTTATGTTTTGTATTACGTCCCCAAATATAAAAGGTCCTTGATGTTTTATCATCAGACACCCTGTAGCAAGGACTCTCTCATGTCATTAAATTGTATCCATTTATCTCAATGTGTGCATTGAGTTCCTCAATCATTTTTGAGACGACAATATCCATTCAGATAGAGTGTCTTTCATTCAGCTTTTTAAACCATTATTCCCTGCTCCATTCTCACCTTTATTCCACATTTTGACCAAGCAGGAAACAGTCTGACATTGTCATTATACACAGACTCAAACCTGATGTTTAATGTTTCACGAAGCCCCATCACCATACCTGAGTATATCCTGTCCCAACGGCAGGACAGACTCACCAATAGTGATGGCGCGATGCTGTACAGTCAAGAAAGGCCATGGTGACAGGTTAAAGATGGTCAAGGAAAGCACCTGATGATGGACATTTCCTGCCTCCACACCAGCCAGCACACAGTTCTGCTGGAGAGAAAGGCTCAGCCCCATATTGAAGACACCATCCCCTGAGATAAATCAGTCTTTTACCAGTTTAACAGAAAATAACAACAGCACAGACACCTGCTGGGTCCGCAACGATTTGCAAATTATATCAACGGTTTAGATAAATGGAACAAATATATTCTCACTAAATTCGGCATTGATGCTGAGATAGGAAGGAAACAAAGTCATCAAGAGGAGATGGTGGATCTGTAAAGGGATAAGCCGTAAACAACCATTTAGCAGATGGAATGTAGCGTGGCTAACTGTGAACCTGTGAAGTTATCAGGAAGAATACAAGGCCATACATTACATAAATGGAGCGAGATTGCAGGACCTAGTTCAAACATCGGAAGTGTTGCTCCATCTCACTGATGGTCTGATCCCTGATGTTCCCAGTGGACCAATTGCTCTCAGTACGCACGGGATATTTTGATGTGTTTGTTTGGCGTTGGGAAATGGTGAGGAGAAGGATGTTTTGAACCGTGTCCGAAGGGGGTGGCCTCATCTGAGAGGCGATTCTTTCTTTCCATGTGGGCACCTGAAGACGACAGGAATGGTTGACTGCTTCTGAAAGAAGAGGCTGTGGCTGCTGCCAGAACAGTGGGTATTCACCAACATGATGGACTGTGCATGGTCACTCTGCACCACTAATGGAGTGAGAGGTCCTTCAGTTCCTCTAACTCTCCCCATTGACATGGGGACTCCGCAGAGCCACATACACCATCGGGAATCCCACTATACTGGGAAAACAAGTGTAGACCTGGCAGCTCCCTGTTGAGGGAGGAAAGATTGTATTCACCTCATTCACCAAATATATCCTCCGTCACCGAATGGTGACAGTGATTTCGACATACTGGGAGATGATGGATATGTCCCTCACGCCTCCCAGAAGCTGAATGGCGCTGTGATCCTAACAGCCACTATCAGCACCGTCCTTCCCTGATGTAAAGCTGCAGGTCGTATTGAAAGAGGTGACATTGCTCTGTGACCAGCTCCGTGATTAATCAGGTCCCCTCACTCTCTGCTCCTGGGTTAAGTGTCGCTTGGGAAGCTGTTCTTGGAAAACCTGGAGTGGGTATGCAGATCCCTTTCCCCACCAACACGCACTCAGAGCTTCTCCCCTCTCCAGCCCCTGCTCCATTTGTTGATCATGTTACAGATCCAGATGCTGTAACTACAGTCCCCATACTCCTTCCAGAGTTGGTCACCAAATCCTCATGCCTCCCTGAATGACTGAGGCAGCTCAAAGCACAACCTCCAGCAAACCATCCCCAGCGCCTCCACTAACGTTTCAATAACAGCAGTCAGTAGAAGCCCCTCAGCTACAAGTCAGACACCTACTCCTTTACAATAATACTCGCGGGGTTTCCCCGTGTTACTGACTGCACGATCAGCTGAGAAGAACAAACAGAGGCTTTCAGCAGACAGGCACAGATCAAGTTTCAAGGATTTGTGTCAAAGCTGCTGTTAAAACCTGTCCCACATGGAGCGTCACATGGGACACATCGGGAAGTGAACAACAGCCCGACACAAACCACTTTCTTGTTTCTGAGCTTCACAATGGCAGCAATCGATAGACTACGGAGCTAAAAAACCAAGGCCAGGGAAAGATACAGAGGGAAACAAAGATTCATGTTAAAGACAAACACAGATGATTAATTAACTGAGAACATGTTGTGGAAACGTGGAGAAGAAGACAATGGAGTGAGACTAACTGGAAGAGTGAGAGTCTGAAGAACAATGAGAAAATTGAATAAAAGTATTGCCTCAGCTGAAATAGTTCATTCCATGGGATTCTGAGTCTCCATGACAGAATCAGCCCAGGCACCATAAGCTGGGAGAAGATGGCAACCAAACAGGAGACTGGAAGAACTCAGCAAGCCGGACAACGTCAGGAGGTGGAGAAATCGATTTTTCTGGTGGATCCCTTCTTCAGAACTGGGGGTTGGATGTAGGGGCAGCTGCAGAGAAAGTGGGATAAGGTGCTGAAGTGGAGCTATTTGAAGACAGGTCAAAGGTACAACCTGATTGGTCAATGGGAGGACTAAATCCGGTTGGTGGCAAGAACAGTGAACATTTACAGGCCAGGAACATGCCCTTCAGCCCTCAAAGGGTGAGCCAATCCAAATCTACTGTCAAAACCTGTCGTTCAATTCCTAAGCATATGTTTCCCTCT